>NC_142191.1:1162500-1400000 GCF_026936395.1 Plectropomus leopardus | reverse complement strand
CTGTATTGTTAGTTATGTTGTTATCAGACATGTCATTAGAGAGAAGCGGGCTGTAAAATGAGACACACTCACACACAGCTGTGACAGTATTAAGGACACTTACAGTGACCTCACACACCATGTCTCTGCTCTATTTTCAGTGTTTCTGTCCTGATTTGTGTCCCCCCTCCACCCTCGCTGTCTTTCTTGGTCTCCATTTCTCTCCGGCTATTTTTTCCACAGCCTATATGCTTTTGTGTACATCATTTTTCTCTAGGATTTTCTGCAGATATTGGAATAAGACAATGAAACTTGGATTAAAATAAAGCATCTGCTCTACTTTAGAAAAATGAAGGCAATTTTTGCATGAGATTATTATGTAGATCAAGCAAGAATATTTTTTTTCTAAAATTAAGTTGATTAATACATTGATTTTTTTTTTTTTTACATTTTAACCAAAAGAAAAATTTGACAAAAGTGCTCAAATTTTTATGTGAATATAGTATCATTATTTCAGTGGTATAAAATAGTCTCGAAATGACAATAATATTATTTAATGTCATTATTTCTAAGACAATATATCATCCGAGAAGAGGAAGTTAGCGTGACAGGCCTATTTGTTTGTCTATTGATTTAGTTTTTATTTTTATTTTATTCTACTTTTTTTTACACTTTAACCACTTTTGCGCTGTTGTTCTCTGTTGCAAGATTTTGTCAGTTCAGCACACACGAGCAAACACATGACCACAGATTTAAAATATTAATGACCACATCTGGTCTCTAAAAGTCACGGTGCAGTTACTCTTCAGTTCGTATGTGTGTGTGTGTGTGTGTGTGTGTGTGTGTGTGTGTGTGTGTGTGTGTGTGTGTGTGTGACATTGACAGCTGTGATCTACCGTTCCTTCCTCGTCATTGTAATTGGCTGAGTCAGCTCTTTGTTCTCTGTGGCGTCCACTGACCGGAGCTGCCACGTCTCCGTCTGCGTCTTTTCATCCTCATAAAGACAAATCTTGACTGAAAGCTCCAGCGCACCTTCTGTCTCTCGTGGACAGGTGTGTAGGAGAAACTGTCCACTGACCACAGCAGAGACAGATGTGCGTTGTCTTCTTCCCTTAACTGAAAATGTTTAGCAACAGTTTTCCAGCCGGCGGACATTTGTCAGGTTTAACGGACCAAATCGGTTCAGCCTGTGAGAACAAATACGTTTCACAAGGACAGATCCATAAATAAAATCCTCTGAGGTCACGAGGTCACGTTTCCAACATTTTTAGAGCCATTTCATTCAGTCAATTGATTGATGAGAACAGCATTAACAACCTTAGCAATGCCAAAAGCAAAATTAAAAAAAAACAAAAAGTCTAATGTAATTTTTCTACTTTTGGATATAATTTTGCAATTTTAACTCAGATTACTTAACAAACAGAAAGCGTCAAACAGTTTCTTCTATTAAAACCTATTGAATTAGCTGCTCGGCTTATTACACAGATTCAGTTTGGGCTGAAACATTTTCCTGAAATAAACCAAAGTATCATCAGCGTATGTGTTTACACCAACAACAGCGTATTTCTGTTCTTAATTTACGTTGATTACAACTTTGTTCTTATTTTAAGGTTCATGGTTCATTTATTGTCATTCAGTACATTCAGGTGAGGTCCAGCAGCAAACAAAAGAGAAACAAAATACTGAATAATCTACTAAATAAAATAATTTAAAAAAACAGAATGAATAAAAAAAAATGAAACAATTAAAAACATGAAGATAAATAAAATGAAAAAAAAAGAATAAATGAAGAAAAAAAACAAAAACAACAAGAAAATAAATATAAAAAACAAGAATTTTCACAGCTTTGTTCATTATTTTTAGCAGTAAGTTAATTTCTGAGCTGTGAGACCACAGTGACGTCACTTAAAATGGACGGAGAAGCTTCAGCAGTCAGCCAGGTGTGAATCAGTTCAACCATCTAAACCATTTCACAGCTCCAGTGGACGCAGCTCTCTGTGCTCCGGCTGCCTGACGTTGTACACTTGCAGACTTTAGTTTTTTTAGTTTATTGATATAACATTAGCATACAGTACGCATAACGTAGCACACGCAACACGAGCTGAGATGTTATCAAAACTGTGAACGCACTAACACTAGTGCCGTATTCATAATTCGTTCTCATTACTTTATTGGCCATTTGCTGCACACTCACAGGTGTCCGTCTGTAATGTTGGTTAAAGTCTGCTAACAAACACAAACAGTGCGTGCTGCATATTTAACGTTACATTATGACATCACCACGTCTGGTTACATCATTGAAAGGAGCGTTGATAGATTTCAGTTTGTTAAATTAATTATTAACTGACATCTGAATTTGATTTTTTGATTGTCTTTATCCATATTAGGTGATGTGGATTGGGATAAATACGCCCAAATCAACCCAGCCTCCGGAAAATAATAAAATAAAAACTAAATATAACAATATTTCAAATTTGGTTTGAGGCTAATATCTGGTCATTTTTTTTGCTTTTTAATATGCATGTAAGAGCCTAAATTACGTATTAAGAAAGTTTTTGGTTGTTTGGGTTCCCAGAAGCCTTACGAAATTATTTTATAAGACTTGGTAGCTGAGCGGCCGGTTTTCCAGCCAACGAGCCGTTACGCACACAGAACAGAAACCGTATCAGTGATGAAATGTGCACACACATTTCATCATACGTAGTCCTCTTTAATCATCCAAACTTCCTCAAACACAGCCACGGATGTGGAGGGCCGTCCGCAGTTTTAGATTCGGAGGGTTTAAAATTGAAAATATTACAAAATATTTGTAAATGACTGCAGCTGTGGTGAACATTAAAGCCTCATTAAGCTGAGATGCAGTTAAAGACTTTTTGGGAAATGTTGCTTCAGCATTTTGTTGAAAGAACTCAAACATCATTTCTGTAAACATGGCCACCTGCTTCTTCTTCTTCTGCATGTTTTGTCTTTCTTTTTTGTCTCCACTCTCACCATCTCTACTTTTTTCTTTCCTCGGATTCTTGCTCTGCCCTGAAGACTGTTGTCTGCTCTCGTGTTGTAATTTCCTCGTCTGATATCGGCGCCGACTCGCTCTAATCTCCTCTCCTCTTCTTCTAACCACTTCTTGCCCTGATCACTTACTCTTTTGTTTTTCTCCCGCCGGTGTGGTCTCTGGTCTCATCCAGGCACGGCCACGTGTGTCTGATGGATCACCGTCCTCACGGCACTACCGGCCAAACCACACACACACACATGCACACACACACACAAACACACACAGACACACACTTACACACAAATCAGGCATTTCCTTTGCTTTGTTGCAGGGTTTGTGTGTGTGTGAGAGAGAGAGGTAGAATGAGGTGATAGATCATTCAGGAATGCAGGATGACAACCATTCACCGCTCCTTAGGTTGGTCATTTTATAAATGTATTTTTTCTTGTAGCTGCCACAGTTACATGTGTACTGGTATGCCGATTTGTGGTACTAGCTGAAGGTAGAAGAAGAAGGTAGAAGGTAGATTTATTAGTATTTTTTTAAACATAGTGTAAGAAATGAAATTAAAGTTTGTCCTTGATCCTGCTACATCTTTGGAGTTGAAGGATAAGTTGATTAAAATCAGCAGCTACTATAAAAAATTACATCTGGTATTTTGTTGCTGCTGATCATACAATTCCTGCAGTGCATTATTGCATCAGAGTCTTGTGTCCTGTCGGCTCTGAACAAGGTCCACCCATCCAGTGCAACAACTTGATCCGGGATGTTAGGGGTTAACCGTGTCTCTGTGAAGATGTGTGCAGAGCAGTCTCTGATTCGTTGCTGAATGAGCCTCAATTACATCTCATCTCCCTCTCTTCCGCGCTTTCGGTTTTGTTTCTCCCCTCTGGTCTGACTGTGTGTCGTGACCGTATGCCGTTGGTGGGGATCCTCTTGTGGTCTCCTGCATTCGGTCCAAACCCCACACAACTTTTCCTGATTTTGATCAGTGCTTCTCTATCGTAGAAAAGTCGTGCTTCAGCAGAAGGGGCCGTGGAGTTTAAAAATTGGAAAATATAGAAAAAAAAGTAGCAAGGATTTAAGGGGCTACAGGTTGCTGCCACTACATGCGGTGCCGTCATCATAGTACAGTATTACTACAGTTGCAGTATAGTACGTTTTTGTATTTGTGGTACTAATACAGTAGCATAAACGCACTTTTATATATTTCTTATTGTCAACAAATCCCATGAAAGGACCCAAAACAACAATATGATGGTCAGTCAATACTTTCTAACTTGCTGTCTCTATATTTTGAGTAGCGAATGATTTCATCATTTTTTGGGATAATTTTTCACAGCCAGAAGAAGGAGTGGACTTAACTCACCCTGAACTTAATGGGAACCTGTTCAACACTTGTTGATAGATTTCACTCTGGTGGTGGTCCAACCAACCAGAGGACATCGCCCTCCCTCGGGCCAGAAAAATGTTTTTTGTGACACTCGTCCAAGACTCAGCAGCTGCTACTGATCCCAGAGGACTTTCGCCAGAGTCACAAAGCGGCAAGCTGCAAGTTTGAAAAGGTCAAACTGCAGCATCAGAAAACAGAAGACTCTGTTCTCGTTCATGTGGCTGGCGAACGTACCCCCCTCTACTTCTGCTGCTGCTTTTATGCAGCCGGCTGGACAGCAAAGCCACCATGAGGTTCCCGCTGAGGTGAACGGAGGAGACAACCCCCCTGATCCGTGAGGGTCTTAGATTGCGGCTCTTAGCTGGTTCACAGATGACTATTTTTGTTCTGCCCGCTCGTGAACAAACATCTTTCCAAGTAACCGTCTGAAACCTGACATCATTTTTTGTGCTGCGTTCAGATGCCTTTCACAAGCTTTTGACCCTTTGAAACTGAGCAAAATTGTGGAAAATTAGAAAATTATCGAAAAACAATTGAATAATATCCAACACACCATATTTATTTAATTATGATACTTTTATGTTTACAATTATGTTCTAGAAAAAAAATGATAAAATATATAAAACATAAAATACATTTCTAACATTGTTATGACATTTGCTTGTTTGTTTTTGTGTTTTAACTTCTTTTTTGCAAATTTTTAGATAATTTTCTTCTAAAATTACCACAAAGAGACACAAAATTACCCAAATAAGGCATATTCATCTAAAGAGACACAAAATTACCCAAATAAGGCATATTCATCTAAAGAGACACAAAATTAACTGACCTAAAAAGACATAAAATTACCTCAATAAGAGACAAAATTGACTCAAAGAAACACAAAATTACCACAATAAGGCACAAAATTAACTCAAAAAGATATAAAGTTGACTCAAAGAGACCCAATCCAAAGACCAATGTGCTCTTGTTTCAAAGGGTTAAGCAGGTTAAATGTGTGTTTTCTAATCTGACACATTTATCTAATCTGGTTTATTAGGTCTCTTTAACTGGCATAAAATCCGATTGTTGGCTCTGGATAGCGTTTGGTTGGCCATGTTTTGCATCGTATGTTTGGTCTGTACACATTCGTCCTCCCTCTGAACCGACAGGCTTCACTTCTGCTCGTTTCTTCTTGGCGAGTCAACGAGCTGAACGGCCGTTCAGAGCATGAGTAAGCAAAGTATTGGTGCGGTGAGTCAGCCATTGAGGAGAGGAATGCCCTTCTTTAATTAACTTTAACAGCCGGCCGTAATGGAAAGGCACCCACACGGGCCAAGACTGCAGCAAAGCACAAAGAAACGGAGAGAGAGGAGTGACGAGATGTGTAATGAGAGGAGGAGGAGGAGGAGCGGCAGAAAGGAGGAGGAATACAAAAACACAAGACTAAAGCGAATATATAAAAGCAAGTTCAAAGTCTGACTAATATTTCATATCTTCTTAAACGTCTTTTTTTTAATTCTAATAATTAGAAAAAGATGAATGAGGAAACAATAATTAAAACACTAATAAGCTAGCGGCAGTTATGTATTCTCCAGGGAAAGACACACAGCGGTCAAACAGCACAATACACTTTTTATCACTCTTACATTACCATGGCGACGATGCATTGCGCTTCGTGACACTTCAGCAGTGACAAGGAGTCGTCATCTGTTCGGGTTAGCAGCAAAACATTAAACAGATGCATTTTAGTGTTTTTGTTTTGAAATCCCATCTCTCAAATAATGTAGAATACCACAAAAGGCTGCAATTAATCCTTTGATACTGAGAAAATTAGCTGTAACATTAAAACGAGCAATTCAACAAGAAAAGAACCAAAAATTAACAAAGAAATTACTAAATAATTAACATTATTTTAAATCTGTTATCATAAAAATTCCAAATATCTACACATACTCTAGACATTTAAAAAATTATGAGGAAAAAAAAATCCTAACTCAACAATTATTTTGAATTTTTGGAACATTTCTCACCAAGCTCCTAAATGCTTTTTTTTCTCATGTTTTTGAAAGATATCACATCAGGAAAAGTTGTGAATAGAAAATATGCCTAAAAGAAATGCATCAATTTTGAAAAAACTCCCACTTATTGCAAAAACAACACTCATATGAGGTGGTTTTTTGGGCGATTAGAAAAAGGCATATTTTGCAAAACTGCAATGGAAACACTTTTTAGTCTTTTCTAGGTCACATGATGCTATGACTATGAGCTTGTCAGTAGGAACTGGCTCCCTCATGATGCAGCAGGAGCTACAAGAGCTGTTGTTGCATCACATAACTCTTCAGTAGTTAAGCAGATCATCAGGAAGATTTGAATCCACAATTCCTCTGTGAAATCGTGGACTATCAGCTCCCAGAAATCCCTCATACGTGGTCGCTCACACGTATGAGGGGCTCGCCTTTCCATTATAGCTCCATAACACGTCTTGATAAGTGAATTTTTGGCAGCAGTTTGAAATCTGCCTTACCATGCACAGACAGCTGATGTCACGCCCCCTGAGGTTGTGAGTTTAAGCCTCATGTGATGCAGAATGTTCATTCTAATGCAGAAACAATGGAAACGCAGTCATCCCCCAACTGTGTTTTATCGATATTTCGAAAATATCACTCAAGTTTTGCACAAATCTGTAATGGAAACAGGCTTGCTGACACAGATGTTGCTCCAGCATGAATAAAACACAATTTTTATTCTTTCAGTGACTTATTTTTGCAACATTTTTGTGCACAACCATGTGGGCTGTGAGCCTTTTTCATTATTCACACATAGAAAATGCAACAGCAAACAGGTCCATCCGCATACCACCAGGAAACGAATGTGACAGGTAAAATAAACTTTGGCAGATTTTTAACAGCCCCTGTCTGTCACAAAGATGGATTATAATTAATTATAGCACAACCTCTGCTGACATGTTAATACATTTCCTGTGACTGAGCTGTTTTCTGATTGGCTGTGCTGCCTGCCAGGCTTTAGGACCTGCACACCCAAAACTGCAGCTGAGAACAGAAAGTAAAAACTGCAGCCGAATGAAAGTGAGGTCCAAGATTTCTCTCAGTTCGGATTCAAAGCAGCCATCGTGGATTTATGTCACTTCTCCAACCAGCAGGCTGCAGCCTCCCTTTATGTTTCACTGTTTAACAGAGCACAGAGCGAGTCCTAACTCCTGTGACCATATAAAACAATATTTATAATTCCATGAATATTAAAGCAGCTTTATATTCTTCACGGAGAGAGTGAAGTGGAACCAGCGTCTTCCTTTGAAAGCTACGAGCAGAGGACTGACTCGTCAGCCGAGTCGTGTCTTCTGCAGCCAGGACAGATGACAGAGAGGCGGTGTGTCATTCAGATGATAGCCACGTCCCTGCAGAGGCATGTTATTCAGCTGATAGCCATGTCCCGCTTGATTATAGAGTGAGGAGGGGGAGGAGGAGACGCAGCTGTATTTTCTCCTCCGCTGCTTCGTCTGAAAACATCTCGCTTTAAAGAGTAAAAAGCTTCAGACAGCTGATTTATTTTACCTGCTGAGGAAATTTCATCTCAAAACAATCTTGTTCATTTTGCTTTACTATTGTTGGTTGTGTTGCCTTGTCAGTAGCCCTGCATTAACAATTTCATTACTGACAAATCTGCAAGTTATGCTCCCAGGTAATTGATAATTATGATAAGATGAGCTTTATTGTCCTGCTGGAAATTTATCTTGAGCAAACGTGCAGAGCGCAGCTGCAAAATATACATCACAATATGCAAATGGACACAGATAAAAGGAATGATAGATTAACAATTAAAATCAGAAAAAATTCACATACCCTATGAAAAACCAAGATTGCTCTTCAAATAAATGAAGGAGATGGACCTACATACAAGAGAGTGAATAACTGTGAACTCTGCTGTAAACGTTATCAGCGGTGGTTCATGTCTGGTTCGGCTAACGTTAGATTCTCTTTGAACAGTTCCAGAAGGATCCTGCGTCCAAAGATTTTCATTTCTTTTTTTGCTGTCCCGTTCTGCCTCGTTCTACTCTCTTGTTATGATGTTGTAATTTGAATGTTTTTAATGATGAGGCCAAACACAGAATGGAAAAACTAAAAGTCGTATTTATATTTAAATGTGCAACAAGTTGAGACAGAAGATCCAGACCTGGTGTGCAAATGTCTTCAGTCTTATCCTGAGAAAAGACTGCCGTCTCCTGCAGCTCGCTCCGTGGAAAGCAAAAGGTCGTTGATGATTATCTATTATTTTTATTAGTTTTTCAATAAAATTAACACAAGCTAAGAGCTGCATCTGTATTTAAAAAAATAGTAGTAAACACTATGCAGACCACAGATTCTGGGCTGGAGTTTTATTTTTTATATATTTTTTTTCTTTTTATGCTTGTTCACTCTTTCTCTCTGCCATTTAATTTATGTGTTTGGAGTAATAAACAGAGACAGAGATTGCACCTGGAAAAAAAAAAAAGGTTTCTGATTTGATAACAGGCGTGCAAACGGCTGTCTTCCTGTGTGCGTACTAATGGCTGTAGGGAGCCATTATGTTCAGCAATTAGAGGTAAAAACACATCAGAAATGAAAAGCTTCAGGAGTATCTGGACTGAATGTTCTCTGCTGGAAATGATCGACATAAAAACGGTCAGCGACATTAAGTGTTTGAGTCGTACAACAGAAACATAATATTCTGCTTCACTGTTTTGCAGATGATGTACAGATTTATAGAGAAGATTCTCTGCAGCCTTTGCTTAACTGTTTACATGCTGCCAAAATGAATTTAAACTTTCTTCATCTAAATGGAAATGTGACAGAAATTGTTATGACTGGATGACCTGACAGATTGATGTCTGCTGTTTTTTTGTGTTTTTTTGGCTCTTTAGCATCCTGTGGTTAATCCTGTTGGGGGAAAATCTCGGTGTGATTTTCGACTGCTCTCTGAAATTTGATAAATAAACTAGTTCAGTTGTCAAAACTAGACTTTTGACCAAAGTAAAGGCTTATAATACATTTATCAGAATTTAGGACATTTCCAGGATTTTGGGATGTTTATAGGATTTTAGGACATTTGTTGGATTTTAGAACGTTTTTACAATTTCAGGACATTACCATAGGATTTAAGGACATTTTTAGGATTTAAGGAGATTTTTAGGATTTAAGGACATTTTTAGGATTTAAGGACATTTTTTAGGATATTTCTAGGATGACAGGATGTTTTCTAGAATTTTAGAAATTTCTATGATTTTTGGACGTTTATAGGATTATAGGACATTAGGAAATTAGAAATCAAACCATTGTGCTCAGGTTTCAAAGAGTTTATGAAAAGAAGCACAAAAACTGATATCAGCTCAGATGTCAGAGGGTTAAGTGACTTTATTGCCCTAATGAATACAGTCTTACTAAAATGAATCCCAACGGTTTTATTCTTCGTGTTTTCCACAAGACAAACATGATTAAAGGTCACAGTCAATCTGCATGTTTCTGCCTGCAGGCAGGAGGCTCACATTAGTGGTGAATGATGAAAGCACGAGGACGAATTACTCTAACTATGGGATGTCTGTCACCATGGAGCGAATCACAGACACAGTTTGTTCTTTGATTTTGTGGCCACTCCTGAAAAAAGAGAGAAATACAGGGAAAAAGGAGGGAGGAAGACAGATCCTCGTCTTCAGAGTAGAGCCCAGCGGCCGGTCAGCCGTCTCTGAGACCTCTGCTTTAATGGACAGATTGTCCCCACCTGAAGCTCTGGTGCTGCTGCTATGGTTACCTGCAGTGTGATTTCGCCGCGGCTCGTCTCTGACTGTGTGTGCTGTGTTGTGTTGCAGGTGGTGGACTGTTCCTGGGATGAGACGGTGAAGATCTACACACCCGCCTGTCTGTCCGCTGAAACACACAGTACAGCACCGTAAAACACACACACACACTCACAGGTACTACAACACTGAGGACTTGCTGTTGAGTGTCATGAGTCGTCTGGAGGATTACCTTTCCCCTAAATGTTCTTCTGAAGATGAAGTTATTTCTCACAGCGGCTTTGCTTTTTTACACGGAAACAAACAGTTATCATGCCTCTCCAGTGTGTGATTATAGACAGCATGCAGCTTTAGCCTCTGGAAGTCCCCAAATAGAGTCCCCACAATGTCATAAATACACACACACACACACACACACACACACACACACACACACACACACACGTGTTTAGTCCCACCAAGATGCACCTTCATATAATTTGCAGGCTGCAAAGATTCAAAATGTATCTGAGGCTGGATGAACACGTAGCGTTGATGTTTCTGTGAATGAATCATGTAAATCAGCGAGTGTGATCCATAATATCCGTGTTATTATCCGCTCCGTCTTTATCTCTCTGATATTTCCGTTAACTGGAGAGGGAAAAAAGTCAATTGTGACTAATTGAACCCCTGAAATGTCATCAGTGTAGATATGGTGTCGATGATTTTCTGTATGTGCCTACAATAAAAATGTAAATATCACATGAAGATGCTGATATCATCAAGAGAATCGCTCCGACTGCCTCGTCCAGCTCCGAGTCTAAAGCTCGATATTCCATCATTAAATCGACGATACAAAATACAGCAGGGGCTCTCAGCTGAGGGGCACTCCTGCAAAATGACAGGAGGCCAGGGGCCAATCACAGCGGCTCCGTACATGTTTCTTGGATTTTAGGATGTTTCTAAGGTTTCAAGACATTTCTGAGATTTTAGGGTGTTTTTTGGATGTTGGGGGAATTTAGGACATATCTTGATTTTAGGATGTTTCGAGTATTCTAAAACATTTCTAATATTCAGGACATTTATAGGATTTTAGGACATTGTCTAGGATTTTTTGTTTCTATTTCTAACATTTCAAGACTTTTCTAGGATTTTAGTATGTTTCATGGATTTTAGGAAATTTGGGGCATATCTTGGTTTTAGGGTGTTTCTAGGATTTCAGAACATTTTCTAAAATTTGGGATGTTTCTGGGATTTCAGGAAATTTGTAAGATTATAGATGTTTCTAGTAATTCATGATACTTCTATGATTTTGGGACGTTTCCAGGATTGTAGGACATATCCGGGTTTGAGGATGTTTCTAGGACTTTACATTTCTATGATTTTAAGATGTTTCTAGGTTTTCAGGACAATTCGATGATTTTAGGACATTGGGGAAATGCTAAACTTTTTTTTTAAAACAAGCTCTATTTTGATGCAGTTTTATACTCTGGCACCTTTTAAAGGTACAAAAACTGTTCTTTTTTGTGAATAAGAAAAAGGTTGAGATGAGTAAAACTGCCCTGCAGCCTCAAAATGACCCAAACATGATGAGCTGTAGGTGTCTCTGTTATTTGATGACGACGATGACGATGGTGATGACGATGACGACGATGACGATGACGATGACGATGACGATGATGATGATGGTGATGGTGATGGTGATGACGATGACGACGACGACGATGATGATGACGATGACGATGACGATGACGGTGATGACGATGACGACGACGACGACGACGATGACGATGATGATGATGGTGATGATGATGACGACGATGACGATGACGATGACGATGACGGTGATGGTGATGACGATGACAACGACGATGATGATGATGACGATGACGATGACGATGATGATGATGATGATGGTGATGACGATGACGACGACGACGACGACGATGATGATGATGATGATGATGATGATGATGATGATGATGATGGTGATGATGATGGCGGTGCGTGTCGTACGGAGCTCCCCCGCTCATCCTTGCTGCAGCCAATCGCAGCTCTGGTGGTGATGATGCGTGAAGGGTTCCTCTCTGTCCTGCAGCCGCTCTCTCTGCAGGGAAAACCCGTCCTCGCTTCCACTGGGGACAAAAACACTGTGGAGTCAGATTCTCCACGCCGCTCCTCCTCCTCCTCCTCCTCCTGCTCTCGTTTCTGGCCTCACATCTCTTTTTTTCCTCGTTTTATGTCCCACTCCTCTTCTTTCTGTCACGATCTCCAGTCGTCGACTTCATGTCCTCTTATCTGTCTTCACCGTCCCTCCTGTCCTGGCTTTTACCTCTTTTCTTTACCATTTTCTCTCCATTGTTTTTTGCTCTCTTTACATTTTTTCCACTATTCTTTCCTCTTCATCTTGACCTCCAAGTCTTTTTTTTTGTCTCTCATCATCCCTTCAGTCCTCATTTCCTTTCTATTCTTGACCTTTCCTGTCCTTTCTTTTTCCATTTCATGTTCTTTCCCTTCCCTTCATTCTCTTACCCCCTTCTTTTCATTTCCTTTTCCTTCTCTTTTGTTTCTTTTCTTCTCTCCCGCCCTCTTTATATCCGTCCTCTCCTCCCTGTTTTTCCTTCCCCTCTTCCTTCGCTCTCACACAGACTTTAAATGACTGCAGAAAGCGTTTAGCAGTTGATTTTTTAATATAATTTCTGGTCACAGAGAACCTGTGTTCACTGCTGCGGTCTGTCAGAGATCCTTAAATGAGACGACGAGCCCTTCAGTCTGCCTCTCTGCAGGGTTAAATCCTGATTTTCTCTCTGTGGGATTCATGGCATTAAAAGGATTTCTGTTTAGTCTTTAGAGAAATGAATTCAGTCTCTGAAATGTGCATCTCGATGTCTTGTGCAGATTACATTTCTCTTGCGCTGGAGGATTATGTGGCGTCTATGTGCGTATTTTTATCACATGAAATTGTTTGAAGGAAAAGTTGTTTATTGGAGGAGGTTTGTTGTTGAGAATTCTTCTTTTAGTCTCGTTCGTCTAACAAAGTCGTCTCTGTTTTAGTTTGCAGGAAGCATGTCATTTACATTTTTGATACAATGTTTATTTCCGGGCCATGAAAGTGCATCGCATTCTTGTAATTATGCCGTCTTTATTAATTATGGAAAGAAAAAACTGATTCATTCATAATTACAAGATGGTTTTATAGCTAAAAGAAAATTGGTGAATGCACTGCACTCCTAAACAGGAAACCATGCTGCTGCTGCAAAACTACATGTGAAAATGTTTTCTGGGGGGCAAAAATTGGGGTGGAACTACAAAGAAAAGAAAAAAATTCAACTCAACTCAAACACAAGACAGCTTCAGTCACCACAAAATATGTATTGTCTATATTTTGTTAAAATGTATAGATTTAAAAATAAAATATTTTCACAAAGACTCGCCCAAAAATAATAACAATGACAAAATTTCCAAAAATAAGTGTATAAAGTGTAAGTGTAAAGATATTCTAAAAAAGACTCAAATTTCCAAAAAAATAAAAATAAAAAAATAAAACTACTGCTACTAAAAGAAATTAACAAAATTGAAAAAGCTAAAAGTGGATCAAACTTATGATTTAAAAATAAAACAATTTTGAAAAATGCTAAAATTACCTAAAAATGAAAATAAAAAACACCAGACAAAATTAATAAAAGAAAATAGGTAAAAGTGGATAAAATATATGACTTTCATTTTTTTTTTTTTACAAAAAGATTTGCATTTCCAATAAATAAAAACACCAGGAAAAAAAAAACAAAATAAAAAAGGAAAGTTGGAAGAAAATAAAAAGGTTTAAAAATAAAATATTTTCAAAAAGACTGAAATTGCCAAAATAAATAAAAAATAAATTAAAAAATAAATCAAAATAAAAACACCAGACAATATAAACAAAATAAAAACAAACTAAAGCGTATAAATCCATCTGCACATTCAGCAGGTAAACCAACAGAAACATGTTCAAAAATGTCCTTTTTAAATTTCACATTTACAGAAATTTGACTTACTGGCTGCTTTGTATACAAGTCATCTCATTCATCCACCCTGATTGTTTGCCGCATATTAATTTGGAAATCCATATGAGAATGGATGCAGGTCTGTTCCATTCTGTGTTTTAAGTGAAATTACTCGGCCTAATCTACATTAGCTATAGTTTGTGGAATAATGGGTGCACGCAGAGTCCCGCTCGTAATCCTCAGCCCGGTCTTAATCTCCTCACGTTTGAAAGCGTCTTCGTCGTCCTCTGTCTCCGCGTGTTAATTGGAAGCTAATGGTCTGTGCTGGATAAGGGCGGATCTTCCTCCCTTGTGGCCTGGAAGCTGATTTTCTGATGAAATATTTCAATTAAAATATTGTCCAAGCCATTTCCACGCCTGTTATGAGCGATGCTGATGTCTCTGTTTCTGATAAGCAGGAAGAGGAGGAGGAAAAAAAAAGAAAAGACGGCAAACATCCAAACATTTTTATCCTCAGAGAGAAAAGCTGCAGGTGCTTTTAATTGCAGCATAAAATGATCTTTAAGAAAACAGCCCAACATTGTGTCAAAGCCCCCACAGTGAAGAAATGCTTTTTCTACACTTGATCGTAGCCAAAAGGCTGAGAAGCGACAAGAAAAATGATCTTCTTAGTTTGTGTAAAGAACTTAAATTATCAACGCAGAGACTCAAACTCTGATCTGGAGCTTCAGTCTCGTGCTGAGATCGTGGTTTAACTTTCAACAGAAACATTTTTATCTTTTCACATTATAATATTTTTGACTTTTTGTTTGTGCATAACGGTTTGATTCCACCGGCAGTGTGTTGATGGCATCACGTCCTCCACATGGCTCTAAATCCCACCGGGAGTGTTTCAGAAGCAGAGCGTCCTGCCGGCTGATACTGTAGACTTGCTGAGCTTGTGCTCATTTTATCATTTTGCCTTGATTTTGTGATAATTTTTCCTTGATTTTATGGTACTTTTTACTATGACTGTGCTGACCTCCAGGGGGCAGGATATCAGCTGTCTGTGCATGGACAGGCAGGTTTCAAACTACTGTCAAAAATTCACTCATCAAGGTGTGTTATGGAGCCATAATGGAAAGGCGAGCACCTTATACGTGGGAGTCCAGATTGTGTATCTGAGTGTAATCAGTGAATTTCCAGCTCAGCTCCTACAATAAGTCTAAAATACACTGTGGAAACTAAATAGTTACATTCAGACTGTTCAGGTCCAAAAATGCTCCATTGAAACCCATTCAAACTGACATTTTTGATCCCACAGCCATCAGAGCAGAAAAACAGGACTTGTATTATTTCTGGGTGTCATTCTGGGCTTTTGACTCTGAATTTGTCATTTTGACTATTTTCCACCTGATGAGGTCATTTTGACCATATTTGGCATATGGAGGAAATACATGCTATTTCCACTAGGTGACCTGTCACAATCAATGTATGGATATCAGTCAAGATTTTTATTTATTTATTTATTTTGCATGATTAAATATCATTCTGCACGTATAGAATTCATCCTCTGGGGAACTTAAACATTTTGCACAAGAAGAGTTTAACTCTCCGTGTGCTCTTCTTGTCTTGTTTACCTCACTGCGCCCTCTCTGTGTCTCCTCACAGTTCAATTAAGTTCACTTCTGATCGGCTTTATCGGCGTGACAGATAAAGGATTTATGTGATGAAATAAATCAGAAAATTAACAGATACGAGATTAAATCCAGAGATTCTGTAAAGGCGCATTAACACGGAGGAGCAGCTCAGAACATTCAGTACAAATCTGCAAACACTGAACACGAGCAGGACGAGCGGCTGCTCATAGAAAGGATCGGATTCTTTCACCAGTGATTATTTTCCTCTTAATAACTCAGAAAGTGTCAGTAAAATGTCAGGAAAAACATGTCTGACACACTTTTATAGAACATTAAACTCAACAAAAATTCAGTTTGCAATCACATAAAACAGAAAAACAGCAAAAGAGAAGAAGCTGGGACCAAATGTTGATTTTATTTACCTGGAAATGCTAAAATATATATAGAGATTTTTTTCTAGAACATAATTTGAAATGAATAATTCTAATAATTATTTTGGACATCAGTAAAAAGTTGCAAGAATATTACCTAAAAATAATAATTGTAAAAAAAAAAAAGTTTAAAAAAAACTTCAAAAAAATGCTGAAAACATTTTTTTTTAAACATTTATATAGATATAGATATATTATACTTTTAATGACATTTATATATATTATCTGTAACATAGTTTTAAATGTACAATTCTAATCATTAATTTTGACATTTTTTTTTCATATTTTTAAAATTAATATCCAGCTGTTTTTAGGTCATTTTCTCTTCACCTTTTTGCAATTTGCGAGACATTTATTGCATTTTCCCCATGTTTTCTGATTCTGATGTCACTCCAGATCTTAAAGGGTTAAACCCAGGAACAAATGAATGAATGAATCTCATTGAGATCATTCAGACTGTTTTTTTAAGTTGTTTTTTTGTTCTGTGGATGTTAATTTGAGCAAATACCTGACTGATAATACCAGCTAATCCCCCGCCTCCTCTCTCTCTCCTCCCTCTCTCACCCCCCCACCTCCCTCTCCCCCACCCTCCCTCTCTCTCTCTCTGCACAGCCAGGAGGCGCTGCGGCAAAATGTCATATTTCACTCGCAGCTCTCTCAGAGGACGACCTCCCCTCTACTGTACTCCTCCTGCACATCTGCTGCTCCTCCACTGTACTCACTGCAGGAATCACCTCCTCTCTTCTTCTTCTTCTCTCTTCTTTCTCAGTCACCGGAGCTTTTTATTTATTTATTAATTTTGTTCTTTTTGGCACAGGCGCGCAAAGAAAAAGTCCCTGATGAAGTCTGCAGCTGGTGAAGATGAGTGAGTGGAAACTAAAACAGAACAATACTGAGGTTTTGGGTGTTTTGACTCCGTGCAGCTAAAAAACAAAAAAGCTGCAGTTTTAACTAAAAAAAAAGATTGACAGACGCGTCAGCAGAGCCGGACAGAGGATCTCTTCTTTGCACCCCAAGATTTCTCTTTCACTCTTTTTTCTGCTAAAATCTTAAGAGTGCAGATTATTTTGGGTGCAAAAGTGGCTTTCTGCAGCTTTTCTCTCCTCCGGTTTCTCCGTCCGGCAGCAGTGCGGCTGTGCGTAAAATCCCTCACCCTCACGGCGCAGACCGGACCTCTCCAGCCCGGGCAGTGGCAGCAGGGACCGCCGGCATCACCAGCAGCTGTCTGTCTCCTGTATGACTTTCTCTAAAGCCGCCAGTAAGCCACCATGGATGTGCTGAAGAGCCGCTTTTTGGGGATCTCCGTGGCCGTTGCGCACGGCGTCTTCTCCGGCTCTCTGAACATCCTCCTCAAGTTCCTCATCACCAATTATCACTTCAGCTTCCTGACGCTCATCCAGCTGCTGACCAGCAGCACCGCGGCGCTCACTCTGGAGGTGCTCCGGCGGCTGGGGAAGGTCAAGGTCCCGCCGTTCAGCTTTCAGCTCACCAAGGTAAAAAAAAAAAAAAAACGTGGCCAAAATCAGCATTTGGGGATTCCCAAACAGGATTTCCAGTGTGCTTGTGGCGGCAGTGTAGCCTCAAAAATCCCTTTAAAATGTGCCAGCTCGTCTTTTTCTCTCTAACTTATCATTCAATGGCTGATATTTTGACAAAAATAGAAAAAAGTATTCTGATCTTTGTTATATCACACAAAGCATGGAGAGGAGGCAATGAGCACCTCAACCAGGAATGGTCAAAAAATAGCATGAAATTAGTAAAAAGTTTTAAGAAATTTATTTGAAAATAAAACACAAACAAACTTGAAACTAATATATATATGTGTGTAAAAAGAAGAGAGGGCGTCTCCGGGAATTTAGCTGGTTTAGAGTGGCAAGGCGTAGTAGGAGTTCCCAATAAACAACACGGATACAGATGTCATGTTTAGGGTTGACATATTTGGCTGTGGTCTGTAATAGCAATACAAATAACAATTAATTTAGTAAACACCATACATAATAGGCATCATAATTAGATAACTAAAGTAACAAAGGACTGTATTCATTACTCACTTATTCATTACTAAAGAAAATTTGGGTGATATAACTTAAACAAATCACCTTACAGGAGGCACACAGACAGCATGAATTAGTTTATTAGCTTTGAACACGCACCAGCATAAGATTACATTAGTTTTAGATTACATACGATTGAATCAGGGGTTCTTTTTGGGGAGTTTTTCCTTGGGTGATGTGAGGGTCTAAGGGCAGAGGGATGTCGTACACTGTAAAGCCCTCTGAGGCAAACCTTGTTTTGTGATAATGGGCTATATAAATAAAACTGACTTGACTTGACTTGAATTAGTTTATATGCACAGCTAAACAAATACACATTAACACAATGTTAGCATCCAACTACTTCAGTATAATGCCATTAGACTCACCTTCTGGCATTTATTGTACCATTGCACCTTTGTATTAGGAAAGAAACTAAACTTCAGTATTTCACACACAGGTGTGGTGCATTCAATAACGTCAGAACAACTATGGTGCGTTCAAGAGCGTGGGACATATGACAACTTTCAGAGAAGCAAACTAGAAGTGAAAGAAACTTAATTCAATGAACAAGTCAAGAACACATTAACAGTGTGGCCTTTCTAACACAGCTGCCCCTGACTGTCTGCATAGACAGTCAAATCCAAGGTAGAAAGACCACTCAGGTAGGTTGATCTTTGTCAGCATCTTCAAGCTTTGGGAGCTGGACCAGAAGAACTTCTGGTGGAATGTATGTCCGATCCTTAACCTTAATGGCAGCAGTCCGGATGTGTCCATCAGCTCCAGGGTAAGTAGCTGTCACTTTCCCAACCAGCCATAAAACTTGTGGGAGCTGAGGATCTACAATAAGCACCACTTGGTTTGGTTCGAGGTGTTTCCCATCTTTCTGCCGCTTCTGTCTCTCCTGTAGGCTAGGCAGGTAAAGACCAATGAATCTGGACCAGAAGTGGTCGACAGGAACTTGGCTGTGCCGCCATCGGTGACTCCCAAGGGTGTTACTAGGGTCATAGAGTCCCATCAGTAGGATGCTAGGTGTGATGGGATCTGGATCAGCGATGTCTGATGAGACGTAGTCAAGGGGCTTAGCATTCAGGATGCCCTCCACTTCCACAAGAACTGTGCGGAGCATTGTCTCGGGCATGGACTGCACCTTGAGTACCACCTTGAGAGCAGTCTTCACGGACCTCACTTCTCTCTCCCATGCTCCACCAAAGTCAAGAGCACTGGGGGAATCAAACAGAACTCAATCTGCTGTTCTGCCAACTGTTCCTTCAAGTGAGGAGCCATGGCCTCAAAGGCCTCACGTAGCTCTTGGGCCCCACCGACGCAGTTTGTTCCATTATCAGACAGGAGCACGAAAGGTTTGCCTCTTCTGGCGATGAAACGCTGTAGAGACATCAGAAAGGCATCAGCGTCAAGGCTCTCCAGTAGGTCTAGATGTACACAATGGGTTGCCATGCACTTATAGACAATGCCCCAACATGTCTCTGTTCAACGTCCAATCTTCAGTGTAAAGGAGCCAAAACAATTAGAGGTAAGATCTTAAGCCCGAGCCCGAGTCCGAGCCCGACCCGGCCCGAAATTCAGGCCGGGTCGGGCCCAAAATATAAATTATTACGTTCGGGTCGGGTCGGGCCGGGCTTCTCTCTCGCTAACTTTTTTTTAATAAATATATATTTATATATTATGTATACTAAAACGATGTATGGATATTAAACTAAGGAATACTTGTTATAAAATAAATCATTTGGATAAAACAGAGAAGGCGCTGTATGGTAATTGCTATTTAACTACTAAACAGGAGCCGCAGACTGTACACACTCACAGTCAAAAGCATACTAGGAAGCTTTAGGGCTCCGCTTTTTCAACCAGAGGCAGTGGCACCTGTTTCACAAGCCATTGCTGACTGAAGTCTGTAATAACCAAATACACGGCTCGGGACACGCGCGCGCTTTACGCAGCGCTCAATGCCAGATGTTCAAGAGGACAAGACCCGAGACTGAACTCCCGCACAATACGCACTTTACACCGAGATGACCGCCCTGGACCAGCTACCTCAGCAGGTCTGACTTCTGCAAACAGCAGCTGGTCCAGAAACATGTATGAATGGATTCATCCGTGCGCGCAGTCTCCAGCGGAGGATTTTTAAAGTCTGTTTGTTTCCGCCTTTGGTAACGAAGACTATAGTGAACCTGCTGCGCTCTGGAGGCTTTACCCCGTGTATCTCAGATGCCCTTCCTTGTGATCTACAATGAAGCCCAGAGACCTGCTCCTGCTGCTGTTCCTCTCCTTGTCAGAGAGGCGCGTCCATGTGAGCACAATATCACACACAGAAATATAACAATCTTTTCCAGCGTTATTTCATTGTGTAAATGCATTTATAATGATCATAAAAATATGTAGTTTATTTTAACATTAAGAAAACTTGCGTTTTTTTCTACCAACTCGAAGAAATTAAAATAAATGTCAAATGGGCTGCTGCATTTTGCCAACGAAATGAAGCATGAACTATCACACCTGACAGAACAGACACACAAATATAAAAGATATAAATGTTTATTGAATATGCATCTTACAGTCTTGTTTAACTGGGAGAATTCGTTACAAAAGACAGGCTTTAATTTGTTATCATTATGCACAGGCATCGTCACAAATGTGATCACACAAATCGCAACCAGTCCCTTTTCCCGGAGCAGTGCTCTGTCCGGGTCTGACTGACGCATCTCCTCCCTTTCCTCCTCCTCCTGAGTCCTCACAAATAAAATATAAAATTTCGGGTTTGTTTCGGGCTCGGGCCTGCAAATCAAGTTAATTGATCGGGCTCGGACCGGGTCGGGTTTAATACCCGCGGGCCCGGGTCGGGTCGGACTGGATTTTTTAGGCCCGATCTTACCTCTAAAAACAATCAACTACAGTCAAATAAAAGGGTGGCTTATAGAGGCGTAGATAACAAGGTGGCAAATTTAGGGACAGAAGAATTGGCACGCCATGCCTGGCACTGCATGCAGAGACTCGGATAGCTCTTGACTCCTTCCCTCCCTCGCAGGATCCAAAACCAACGACGCAGCCCCGCCAGGACTCTTTTGGGTCCAGGATGCAGGAGGGTCTCATCAAAGTCTTGGATGATGAGGTTGGTAAGAGGATGCTTTGGATTTAGGAAGACCAGGTGGATGGTCTCTGGCTCTGGCTGCTCCGCTCTTTATAACCTCTCCCCGACTCTGAGGAGTCCCGTGTCCCTATCGTACTCTGGAGATAGGGAGCTGAAACAACTGTAGGTTGGTAAAGGTCGGTCAGAGATGAGCGCCTTGACCTCTTCTGGGAATGACTCCAACTGCGCCTGTTTTAAGAGGAGATTCTCAGCTTTGATGTAATCTGCTGCTTTGCGGGGCGAGTTAGGGTTTGGATCGGCCGCCCCGTGTAGGGACCGTGCTGTTGCCTGCATGAGGTCCTTCCATGCAGAGAACATGCTGACATCAGGGAGTTGAGGACAGGAGTCGACAGTCACCTGTCCACAAAACAAGGATTTCCTTAGTTCGCTATTCTCTGGCTCTGCATAAACTAATGGGCTGGTGGTCCAATGGTCCTTAGTGTGACGCAGGAAGTCAGGGCCTTGGTGCCAACTCTGAGGTCAGGACAACTCCTTTAAGGTCTTGCCCTGCGTGTTATCATCAGCGGGGTTGTTCACGCTCTCCACATACCTCCAGTTGTTCACATCGGTAAGGCTCTGGATCTCGGCCACACATGTACCAACAAAAACTTTGTAGTGGCAAGATTCTGACCTGATCCAGTGAAGAACGGTAGTAGAGTCTGACCAGAGGATGACCTTTCTGATTGGTAAGGTAAGCTTAGCTTGAAGGACACTGGCTAGTTGAGCACCAGTGAGAGCGGCACTCAGCTCGAACTGAGGCACGGAGAGTTGCTTCTTAGGTGCCACATGGGATCTGGCCAGGACAAAGGAGATATGGACTTCTTTCTGGGCATCTTCTGTCCGTAAGTAAGCAACAGACCCATATGCTCTCTCAGAGGTGTCGCAGAAGATGTGAAGATCTCTACTCGAGGTTGATGAGTCTGCGGACACTGGTGCAAAACATCTGGGGATTTTCATCTGGATCAGGTTGGGAATCTCCTGTTCCCAGATGAACCATCTGTCTCGCAGGCTTTGTGGCTGGATCAGGTCATCCCAGCTGATTTGCTCCTTCCAGAGATCTTGAACAAGAATCTTGGCTCTTGTGGTAAATAATACAATGTAGCCTAGTGGATCATATTGACAGGCGAGTACTTCATAGATGTTCCTCAACGTTGGTTCAGTTCGCTCCACTGGTCTATGTTTGTATTTCAGGAAGTTGTGGAGGCAGTCCCAATGTAACCCAAGAGTTGGCTCCTGAAGGTCCATACTGGATTGAGAAAGCCATAGCTCACCGCTCTCTGATCTGGCGTCCGGTGGAAGATCTTCAGTGGCAGCTGGAACGTTGCTGGCCCACTGGCGTGTCTCAAAGCCCCCGGTATGGAGCAGCTGTCGCAGACCTTGGACAGGTCCTTCGCTTTCTGCTTTGAGTGGGTGCTGTGAAAGCAGTTATCCACATAGAATGACTGCTCAACACAATCAACGAGATCACTGTTGGACTCACTTGTGTCCTGGACATACCGCTGCAGGGCATAGATGGTGCAGCAAGGGCTGCACGTAGTGCCAAATTGCAGGACTTGCCATTCGTAGATCTTTGGCGCTTCGGTCGTCTTCATATCCTGTCAGGTGAAGCGCAGAACTGGTTTTTCAACTGGCAGAAGGCATTTCTGGTGGAACATACTTTTGATGTCATCACTCACTGCGACTGGGTACTACTGAAACCCAATGAGGACTCCTAGCAACGACGGCCCTATGGCAGGTCCAGAGAGGAGAAGGTCGTTGAGGGACTTCCCTTCATATTAGAAGGAGCAGTTAAAGACAATCCTGTCCTTGTCGTTGTGCCGCACCATATGGTGAGGTAAAAACCAGGATTCTGGGGTTGATGTAGCTACCTCGGGTGGCACCACTGCTATGTAACCCATCTTCTCTAATTTCTGGATCTCCTGGCAAAATGCCTTTGGTTCCTGTGTTTTCTCTTTAAGGAGGGAAGTAACCATCTTAGCTATCTTCAGCTCATTCACTCTCTTCTTTAGCTATCGTCGCTTCTCCAGCTGTCTGGTTAGTTACTCTTGTGTTTTAATGGCTTCCTCTTGTAACTGTTGGGCCTCTTTGGCTTTAGTTTGAAGTCGCTGAAAATCATATTCTACTTGTTGGTCCTCCTCTATTGCTGCTGTAACTCCTCAAGCTCCATCTCCTTCACTTGCTCTTTGAGCTGAGCTTTTTCCAGCTTGGAGAAAACATTAGCAGGGAACCTGCTCATGGATGAGCGAGATGACCGTATGGACCTAGAGTTGGAGCTCCTCTGAGATGAGCTCCTCTGGGATGAGGGAGCCCATTGTGTGGTGTGGGTTTGTCCCACAGAAGGGAGAGTTGCAACCACATAGACACTCAGGTAGACTGGGGGGGTGTCGCTCTCTCTGCGAAGCACGTTGGGTTTCAGGTTCAGGCTGGACATATGTGGGTTCCATATCTTGGTTGATAGTCTAATCTGGCTCAAAGGACAATAAAAAAAAAGAGAGGGCGTCTCTGGGAATTGAGCTGGTTTAGAGTGGCAAGGCGTAGTAGGAGAGTGATGTTCCCAATAAACAACACAGATACAGATGTCCTGTTTAGGGTTGATATATTTGGCTGTGGTCTGTAATAGCAATACAAATAACAATCAGTTTAGCAAATACCATGCATAATATGCATCATAAAAAGATAACTAATGTAACAAAGGACTGTATTCATTGCTCAAATATCATTTGAGTCATGTAACTTAAACACATCACCTCACACGAAGCACACAGACAGCATGAATGAGTTTATTAGCTTTGAACACGCACCAGCATAAGATTAAATTAGTTAAACAAATATACAGTAACACAATGTTAGCATCCAGCTTCTACAGTATAATGTCATCAGACTTACCTTCTGGCAGTTACACACAGCATTTACTGGCATTTACACACATTTACACACAGCAATAAGCCAGCAGGGTAAGTTTTAATTTTTATTTAAATTATAGTTCTTATAGTTACACTCTATCTAAAATGACTAAACAAGCCACAGCAGCCAAACACATCCACTAATACATTTTTATTTTACAAGATACAATAAAGAAGTCAAATAGTTTAACACCTTGAAATGTGAGCAAATTGGCTTGATTTAGTTTAAAAACATGGACAAGACAATGAGCAACAAAAACAGAAATGCCCCAAAATTTATTAAGAAATGATTGTAAGAAATTTTACTGAAAATGAATTTTTTAAAAAAGAAGAAAAGACAGAAAAAGGACATGTTCACCCAGCACCTATCTGTGTGTGCTCACCTATTTGCTTTGAAACCTGAGAAAATTGTCTTGATTTCTTTCAGAATCGTGGGGAAAAAAATCAACGAGCAATGAAAGAAGAAATGACCCAAAAATTTGCAAGCAGTTAGTAAAATTTGCTCAGATTGTTAAGGTTTAAATACTTGTGAAAAGTGATGTCACTCCAGGTTTTAAAGGGTTAAAGCTGCTGTATTACAGCTGTGAACCTGTCATGTCGGCATGAAACACAGCAGAATGGTTTCAGGTTGAAATGCTGCCGGTAACGACATAATACAAGGAGAAAAGGGTAAAAGGGCGGTGGACAGGTCCAACAAACCCCGGACTTTCATGTAGGAGTCTTTCCCCTTCAACAAAAAATGGCAGTTTTTAGGTGATGTTAGATTAGCGTTATGATGTGAGTTGGGCTTACATGTGTTCATTGTGGTGAAGGTCAGGGTGAGTCTCCAGGAAATTAATTCCAGGTATTGTCCCCTGAAGTGTGTAAAACATGTATTTGTGTGTCTGTGCAGGAGTTTGGCCCGGTGTGTATCCTCTCTACGTTGCAGTCCACGCTCACGCTGTGGTCTCTGCGTGGCCTCAGCCTGCCCATGTACGTCGTCTTCAAACGCTGCCTGCCGCTCTTCACGCTCAGCATTGGCGTGTTCGTGCTGAGGAACGGCATCCCGTCCATCGGAGTGGTGACCGCCGTCATCATCACCACCGGTGGAGCTGCGCTTGCTGGTAAAAACACACATCATGCACATTTAACCCCACAAGTTTTCAAGAAATTAGTGAAAAGTACAAGAAAATAATCAGAAAATTGACATGCAAAAGAGATTTTTTAAAAAAAATTTATTTTTCCCTAGTTTTATTTATTTTTAAAATAATTTTCTAAATCCACAGATTTATTGCAATTTGTGGAATATTCTTTCCAAGTTGCTTGTTGCCTTTTTCCCATGTTTCTGAAACAAATTGCACCAATTTGCTCAGCTGTCAAAGATCTAAAGTGTAACTAAGTAAATTAAAAAATAATGAAAAAGAAAACAAAAAACAACAACAAACCATGGCGATCTCTGTAGGCACAGTGATTCTTATTTTCAGCTGACTGTTCACTAAAGAAAACAGATTAATTAGATATTACATTTCTGACAATATTTCCCCCTAATACCTACACACTGGAGCTTTCATTTAAATTACCGTCTTCATTTCTCTCTTCTTTTGTTTTTAGTATTTTACGCCTGAACTGTTTGTGTTTCTTTGTTTGAGAGAATCTCAGATTATCGCAGCTTTCTTTTGCATCTTAATGTCGTCATCTGTACTCTTCCTCTCTTTTGTTCCTCCGTCTCTCTCTCCTCTTCTCCCTCACATGACCCCATTATTTGATCCATACTTACTTTCTCCATCCCCGTATCATTGTCTCTTTTTCTCTTTAACTTTCACCAAAAAAAGATCCAGAATCTGACCCCAGCTTTTAGTTTTTTCTTCTCTCAGTTAACCCTAAAAAACCTGGATTGACATAAATTTTGTTAGAAATTATGTTATAGAAGATTATCATTTTCTTTTCTTTTTTTGCACTTTCTTTCTTTTCTTTTTCATTTATTCATATATTTATTTTGTTTATTGTTTATTTGTTTATTAGTTTGATTTCCTTTTTTAAAACAACTTGGCAGAAAATATTCTGCAAATTACAAAAAAAATAAATTAAATTAAAAAGTGTTATTACTTTAATAAGTATCTGTGAGGATATTATTAGATATTATCCAAAAAGAAAAACAAAGTCTAGAAATCTGTATTTATAATTCTTTTTATTCTATATTTAAAGTGATGTTACAGAAAAATATTTTTTCACACTTTCTTAAGGTTAATTTCTTGTCTGTCTTTCTTGTTATGTCTTATTTTCAAGTCATTTTTAATTTTTAATTTTATTTTTTCACCACTTTTCTGGTATTTGGGGGCCATTTCCTGTTAGGTTTGCATGTTTTTGAAAGAAATCAAGCCATGTGCTCAAGCTTCAAAGGGTTAAACAGCTTTTCCTCACATGTAAATCTGTTTAACTGTCGCATTAATCTCCAGTCCTGTAAAATTGCTTTTAATCGTCTTTCACAGCAGTAAATTCTCCTATTTCATTATCGTTAATGATCCTGAAGTCATAAACAATAAAAAAACCTACAAATAATTCATTTCCTGGATAAATCTGCTCTGCTGCTCTCTTAGGCAGGAGGGGTCCAAACATAAAGTGTGAAATGTGCATAATATGAATCTAATGGACTTATTCATCATTCGGGGTTTAATCTCAGTAATAATCGACTTTATTCCGCTCAATAATTTAAGATTCGAATCTTGCAGATGTTTTTCATGACCTAATCCAGTGAGAACATGTAATTTTTTTCACATTTTGTGTGTTTTTAGCTTAAAAAAGAGGACCACGAATATTATTTTCAGTTACTAGGAATAAAAAATGTACATATAGTGGTTTTAAATGATCTCACTGCATCAATGAAACCTTATAAAATGTGGGATATAGAAGTAGTATGACATTAAACTGTAGTAAAACTGTGTAAGAAGCAGTTCAGGGAGGATTATGGCTCAGTTTTCAGTTTCCTTCCAACGGACAACAACCAGAATCAGCTGCAGTGTGCAGGATTTAGGGCAATATATTAGCAGAAATCTGGTAAAATGTAATCAATATGTTTTAAAAATTGCTCTAAATTGCTTTGAAGTCTCTGTACAACATTTAGCATTTGTGTTGGTTCGTCTCTAAATACTGTAGTCCTGTCAGTGTCTCTCGGCTCTAAGTCCGTTAGTTCCTGCTGAAAATGTAAATATTTAAAAACACAGATGTAAAGTTTCATCAGTAATTTCCTCAAACAGCTGCTGACAGTTTTTATTCAACAAACAGGAGGAAACAGTCACTTTGTTGGGGACTATTTTCTACAGTGGATTAATCTGCATGTGGTGCTGTCGTGAGTATTCGTGTCAGCAGGATGATATAACCACCCAGCAAGCAGGGAATGTTCCCACAACACTGGCTAACGTTACCTACAAGTTGTAATAATTTTTTAAAGAAATAATTTTAATCAAATGTTTTAAGAACGTTTTCAGGATGTTTATCGTTTCAGATAATGTTCCTTTAGGGTTAAAAGCTGACTAAGATGTAACGTTTAAACTGCAACACTCTGAGGATGTTTTGGTGATGTTGAGAGGTGACAGATCAGAGAATGAGCTTTTTATAAAATGTTCCCACAACGTTACATGAGAACAAAGGAAGAACGTTTTCAGAGCAACATTCAGAACATGTTATTGAAGACTGAGATTGTAGAACTTTTTTTTAAATTGAAATGTAATGTCATGTGATATGTTAAACACAAACAAACAAAAAACACTAAACACAAATATTTCTAACACTTTTGATGTTTAGAGAATGAAAGAATCCAAACTAAAAGAAAACTGCAGCTAAAAACATTACTAAAGAACTGCAAAACAAAACAACACAACACAACACAACACAACACAACACAACACAAAACAAAACAAAACAAAACAAAACAAAACAAAACAAAACAAAACAAAACAAAACAGAACAGAAACAAAACAAAACAAAACAAAACCGAAACAACACAAAACAAAACAAAACAAAACAACACAAAACAAAACAAAACAAAACAAAACAAAACAAAACAAAACAAAACAAAACAGAACAGAACAGAAACAACACAAAACAAAACAAAACAAAACAACACAACACAACACAACACAACACAACACAAAACAAAACAAAACCGAAACAACACAAAACAAAACAAAACAAAACAACACAAAACAAAACAAAACAAAACAAAACAAAACAAAACAAAACAGAACAGAAACAACACAAAACAAAACAACACAACACAACACAACACAACACAACACAACACAACACAACACAAAACAAAACAGAAACAAAACAAAACAAAACAAAACAAAACAAAACAAAACATAAAAAATATATCAGACAAAAAAAACAGCAAGATATGAAATGTAAGACTGTAAAAACGTCTTTTTAAAAGATCTATAGGCAGCAGTAACATGTCGTATAAAATGATGTCGCAAAGCTTTTTTACTTTAGTTAACATAAACACATTTTAAGATGCAGTTATAATATTTTCAAATATGAGAGCAGATCTGAGAGAAATTCCCACTTAAATGTGAACTCAGAAATTTTATTTCATGTGTTTTGTATGTTTAGTGTGGGTAGATAGGTCCGTGCGTGTGTGTGTGTGTGTGTGTGTGTGTGTGTGTGATCAGCTGGTTTGCAGTTTGCGTGTTTGTGTGTGAATGTAAGTTTTCCACCCACACAGACTCAGAAAGGATTAATTCTCCGTCTTTTTCCTTTTTTATCCTCCTGCTGCATTTTCTGACTTCATTCATCACGTCTGCTGATTCCTCCTCTTCTCCTCCTCTACTCCTCCTTCACACTCCCACACTCTGCCTTTCTCTCTCTACTCCTGTTTGTTTTTTATCATCCTCTCCCTGTAAGAGTGCTGCTACACGACCAACATGAGAGAACAAATCAACCGTAGAAAAAGGAGCTCAATGTTTAATAATGAAGCTGCGTGTCAACATTTCGACAATAGAAAAAACAAACAGAGCACACCTGTGCTTCTTCCTGGAAGTACACATGTTCACAAATGAGGCCGCGCTCACACATGCATGAAATTAATACTGCTGAATATTTGTCTCCTGTTCACTTCATTCAATGTGAGCTAAAGGAAAAATAAATTATTATAGCTTCTGAAACTTATTTTAGTATTTTAGTACCACAGGGAATTAACTTTGGTTAACTTTGACCAGTAAAGCGTTAACATCGAACATTAGTAAAGAAGTACGTGTGGAGGAAACACTGATTTTTGACTTGGATTTAACCCTTAAACAGTCACAAGAAATGCCTTTTGCAAAAAATTATATATTATAGTTCATATAATATGTTAACAAAATGCATCAACCTCATTAAGAGAGAAAACTAATTGTCAATGTTGTCGAATAAACATTTGAAAATAAAAGTAACTTCATAAAATAAACAAAAAAATATTTTAAAAAATGAATACCAATAATAATGAATCACATAACAAAATCGGAAGAAAAAAACCCATCGAGTTTCATATAATAAAAACAGAATAGTTACAGTGTAATCAGAATAGTAAATTGCATCGTGTAAATACAGCACTTTAAAATGAAATTGGGTTTTGCCAAGTTTTTAGTAATGCAAGTTTTATTGCAAAAAAGCTCAACTGTGCAGTTACAGTGTCTGTTAAGGGGTTAATCTCAGCGACTTGGACTTGTCAGTAACTTGAGACTTTTGACTTGAAAATACTTGATAACCCCCCCACACACACACACACACACACACACACACACAAAATCTACAGGTCGGTCTGTAAAATGTGCAGGTCAAAAATTACCTGCAGAGATGCAGCAGCATCTTTAAAAAATCAGGTTTTTAACAAATTAATGCAAATTTAAAGAGGATTTCTGATATTTGTGAATTTGATCCATCACTGTTATTAACCCTTTAACGCCGGGATCAACATCAGTTTTCTTGTGCTGCATTCAAACGCCTTTTACTGTCATTTTAATCTCTAAAACATAAAAAAAAATGTTTTATGTCTTTCAAAAACAAGTACAAAAAACCTAATAAGCAAACTGGCAAGAAACGTCCCGCAACCTGCAAAAAAATGTGTAAAACATGACAAAGAAAAAGACCTGAAAATTAGCTGAGAACATTTGGTAGAAAAATCTTCAGAAAACTATATTTCTAATAATTATATATTTGCTGATTTTCTTTAGCACTTTCTTGAGTTCATTTTCTTGTTTGTTGTTTTTTTTACCTAACTTTTTCCTTTAAAAATTTTCTATATTTTCCAATAATTTTCTTCTAACTTTTTTCCAAATCTTTTGGATCCATTTCTTGTGAAAATGCTCATCGCCCTCCAGTGTTTTAGAAAGAAATCAAGCCGATAAGTTCAGGTTACAAAGGGTTAAAATAACATAACATCAGAGCGAGTCGGTCAGCGACAGCTGTAACAATCTGGAAACTGAACCAAAATATAAAAAAGGGGAAAAAAATAACACTGATAAAATCTGTGGACTTCCTCTCCAGGTGCTGGTGATCTCACCGGCGATCCCTTCGGTTACGTCACCGGCGTGTTGGCGGTCATCATCCACGCCTCCTACCTGGTCCTGATCCAGAAGACCAGCCTGGACAGCGAGTACGGGCCGCTCACAGCACAGTACGCCATCGCCATCATGGCCTCGCCGGTACGAACCGTTAACACTGCACAGAGTTGGTGTGATTGTATTTTTAAGTTGTTTTCTTGTCTTGATTTTTGTTTGGTTTATGTCATCATAATTTGTTGATAAAAAACAAAGCAAACAAAAAAAACATTGCGTGGGGTTCAAAGTTGAATTTTTTCTGCAGTTTTTAAAAATGTTTTGGCTCTTTGAGTTGACCTGTGACTCTTTCAGCATTTCTTTTTTTATGCACTGTGCTTTTTTCCAGCTTTATTTGACAAAAATATATACAAAATAAATCAAAAATAAAATTAAAATAAAATTCTACACAGAAGATAATAAATAATAACAAATAAACATAATATCAATACATAAACCAAATTAAAAAAAAATATTATTAATTATTACATATTCACATTACATCAGGGGTTTCACCAAGTAAATGTTTGTAATAATATAAAACTTTGATTCTTTCAGAAACACGAGGAAGAAGTCAATAAGCAACTCGGCAAAAAATGTTGCGCACCTTTTTTTTAATTAAATTTAGAAAATGATAAATTGGTAAAATGTCAAGAGAATTATATTTACAATAATCACAATTAAATATTTAAAATTATTCACAGAATTGTAATTTTTAGGCACTTTTTTAAGGGATTTTCCTTGTTTTGTTTTTGTGGTTGTTTTTTGTTGTTTTATTTAACTTGCTGATGTTTTTGTTTGTATGTTTGTTTTGAAATATTTAGGTAATTTTCTTGTACTTTTTAAATTTTGTTTATCTTTTTATTGTTTCTGGATCATTTCTTCTTAAGTTGCTCATTGCGTCGTGTTTTTAAAGGAAATCCGGTCAGTTAGCCCAGGTTTTAAAGGGCTAAACCTGCCTCGTCTCTCCTTGTACTTAAGTTTTATTTCTATTTTTCTCACAAACTTCTCTTCTGGCTCTTTTCTCGTCTCTCTCGGTGTTTAGGTGCTGCTCGTGTGCTCCGTCATCTCCCTGGACACCATCAACATGTGGTCGTACGAGGGCTGGAAGGACCCCCACATCACCGTCATCTTCGTCTTCTGCATCTTCATCGGCTGCGCCATGAACTTCACCACGCTGCACTGCACCTACATCAACTCCGCCGTCACCACCAGCTTCGTCGGCGTCGTCAAGAGCATCGCCACCATTACCGTGGGCATGCTGGCGTTCAGCGACGTCGCGCCGACCGGGCTGTTCATCGGCGGCGTGGTGGTGAACACCGTCGGCTCCATCACCTACTGCGTGGTCAAATACTACGAGACGAAGAAGAAGAGCTTGTACGAGGACCTGGAGGAGGGCGGGAAGGATGGAGCGCCACCCGGCGAGCCTTACAGAGAGAAACCAGCTCTGAACGGAGATGGTCCGTCCACCGGCGACGTTTCCGACCCAGGACAACCGGAGATGGAGGGAGTGTTGGGCAGTGGCAGGAGAGAGGACGTAGCGTCGGCTGATTTGGCTAACGGAGAGGCGTGGACAGGACAAGGAGACGGGGACGTGAATTCGCGCGTCATGACGGAAAAGGAGGCGCTGGAGATGCAGCGGGAGCACTTCCACCGAGAGAACGCCGCCCCCGCTCAGTCGGTCAGTGACAGCTATGTCGGGGTGTGGAGGTCCATCAGACATCTGCAGTTCATGAAGAAAGACCCTTTGATTGAAAACATGGAGCAGCAGAGTCCTTAAGGCCGGGACAGAGACCGGCACGGAAAACTGGGAATGAATTAAAAGATTAAAAAAGTCTGCTGCAGAAACCAGAGAAGAAGAAAAGAGACAGAGTGAAGCTCTGTGTCCGCCGGGAACGTCTTTTATTAGCCGAACAAACGCTCGCTGGAAACACGTTTGCTGCTGTTGCTGTGATACCTCAGTGAAAGCTTTTTCTGCTAAAAGTTCAGTTTCATCACACGAGGCTTTGAGAGCAGAGAACGTTTGATTTGGTTAAAAGCGGCAAACTGAAAGTCGTTTTCTTTCTTTGTGGCGAGAATTAAAAAAGAGGTTCCTGGTGGAGGAAAGTGGATGAGGAGTTTTTTTAGGAGAAGCTGACTGTCGGAGATAAATTCTGCCTCTCGTCTCAGCTCCGTGGCGTGCAGCGGGGACGAGGTTATAGACGCGCTGTAAGCATGATTGGGTTTGTGTCCACGCTGATCAGCTGCCTTTTGAGCGTTAAAAAGGCGGCTCTTGTAGAAAAAAAAGTGCATCTTGTGCAAACATGCGATCAGGGAAAAGCAAACAAACAGCAGCCTGAAAGTTTCTGATTTGTTCTGTGAACCTGGCTGAATTCTTGTTTCTGATTGGCTGCAGGGTGCGAAATTAAACCTGTAATGTGGATCAGTTGGAGTTTGCTGGTTAAAACATGCGCTGCTCACAAAATGCTGAATAACAGATGTTTACACGGAGGATGTTTGAGTCTGACGGTGTTTGTCACCCTGCAGCTTCACTGTCACACTGTCGGTTTCACGTTTCTCTCCATCAACGACACTAAACTATGTCATATTTGACGTTTGCAGTGAAAAAACAATCATTTGGGGTCATGTTGGGCATCAATGTTAATTTGTGCTTCTATATTAGTGAGATTTCATCTTTCAGGCAAACTTTCTTGTGTCACTCCTGCAGACGCAGCCCGTCCTCATTTCAGTCGTCAAATTTTTCCCGACACCAACGTTTGACCTTTTGGTCCTGAATGCATTAAAAACAAAAAACATGCGCAAATAGAAATTAAATTCACTGGTTCATGAAACAATATTGCAAATGGCAAGAAATCTAAATGGTTCAACAAAAAAAAGCCTTAAATTTGATGTTTTGTTGACAATTTATTTCCCAAGCGAAGATAGTTTGTCTGTCCATAATCTATACTGAGACTGTTGATTCTAAATCTAGTAAAGAAGCAGCTGAGTTTCAGTCGTGTTTTCATCAGGCGTTCAGCAAAACATACAACAAGAAGCATCTCTTTAGTATTAAGCCACTTCTGCCTTCTTCTTCTGGTTTGCTTGTAGCTGAACGTCTCTACAATGGCTTTATTTTGCATTCAAACTCCAATCCTGAGACGTTTATCTCGTCTCCTTCACATGTCGCCTCTGTCCACACAGGAAAAGCTACGGGCGTCTTGAACTGTGTGGAGACAGAAAAAGCTGTCAAGTGGTGATATTGATTGATATAGATTTTTCTCCTCACAGTTCCCAAACTTCATTTAACGGTACAAAAGATCTGATGTCCCCTCGAGCTGCAGCAAACAGGGCGTGGGCTGTTTGCTGCAGCCTGCCGTATCTGCTGTTTTACTAAAAAGACGTTAAAAAGTTGTTAAAGCACGACGTGTTTGGTGTTGCAGGTTTGTGTTTGGGTGATATTAACTAACAGGCACCACCACCATCAATTCTTTATATATTTTACTCTGTATGTTCAGATTCTCGATTCAAGATACCAAAAGTGCATGAATGTTTTTCAAAATGTTTATTTTTTCCTTCTTTAATCTGAATCTAAAACATAAGAATCACTGAACGCCTGCTGATATGGACAGAAACAAATTATATTTATTCCAATTATGTTACGAGGCAGCTGATATTAAATCATTCTTCTTTTTTTGTCATTTTCTGAATATTGTAGACACACCTTTCTTTAATAATAGAAGCACATAATCGACAAATTGGTCAATTTTAGGTCACATTGGCAGAATAGAATTTGTTGAATCTATCTAAACGATGCCTAAAACTGAGAAAAATTAGGATTTGACTTTATTCTACACTTCAAAAAATTCTCCAAAACTTCCTACAATGTTCCCCAGTAGAACCAATTATGGAGAACACTGAGAGTGCTCAGTTGGTGCTCTTCTAGTTAATTAATTCCAATTAATTGCTGCCATAACCCCTCTCTTTCTGAGCCGTTTAATGAGCGCACAGCAGGTCCGCTGAACATGCAAACACTTTTATTAAAATAGTTTGTCTGAAGACACATACACAGTTAAACAATATATAGTTTACAAGAATCAGCAAATAATGGGTTAAATACAGGTCATATTTTTCCAGTAATTAATAAAATCAATAATAAAGTACACAGTTCTTTTAGAATATTTGTAGATAATAGTTTTGGGAATTATTGTTGTAATGATTTGTGCAGAAGCGCTTCATGTAACTGTATGTTTCACTGTTTTTCTGTCTGAATGTTTTCTGTCTATATTCATTTCTCTATCTGTAAAAAAAAAATTAAAGCTCTAGTGAATGTGCTGCACACAAATTGACATTTAAGTCTGGAACAAAGCAACAAAAACAATTTTTAGAAAGCTGTTATCAATTCTGTCCATTGACACAGCCGCATGTTGGAAGAATGACGGTTAAATTAAATATTTGATGTTGAGTAACTTTGTGAAATGAGCAGATGTTTGCGTTTGCGATTTTGCATGAAAAATATTTTTCAAGATTAAATGTTATTGTTCAACCAAAATAAAAATAATACGAAAAATAAACATAAATATTTCAAAAGTACGTTGCACCAGGGTTGCAACTATTTTTTGAGGCAGGTTTCCATTACAGACTTGCACAAAACTTAAGCGATATTTTTGAAATGTAGATAAATTTGTGCAACTTCTCTGGTGATAACATTCAGTAACCATGGCGATGGATGGTCAAAATATTAGCAGCTTTATTTCTATTGCAGCCACTTCACTAGCCGTCATTATTTCCAATCCAAGGCCACGTAGGCGTGTTATGGAGCCATGATGGAAAGGTGAGCCCCTTATATGTGGGAGCGGCCACGTATGAGGGATTTCTGGGAGCTGATAGTCCACGATTTCACAGAGGAATTGAGGATTCAAAAGTACCTGATAATCGGCTCAACTTTCTCAGAGTTATGTGATGCAATAACAGCTCTTGTAGCTCCTGCTGCATCATGAGGGAGCCAGTTCCTACTGACAAGCTCATAGACACAGCATCACGTGACCTAGAAAAGACTAAAAAAGGGTTTCCTTTGCAGTTTTGCTAAATATGGCTTTTTTTCTAATCGCCTGAAATACCACCTCATGTGAGCAGAAAAACATTTTTGCAATAAATGGGAGGTGGTTTCTTTTGGAAATTGACATGTTTCTGCTAGGTAGATTTTATATTCACAATTTCAATTTGTGCAATTTGAGCATTAATAGAAACCCTCTCATTATTTTCTAGTTCTCAGTTGATTCGTTGTTTTGTCTATTAAATGTCAGAAAATGGTGAAAGTGTTTCCACAGCACAAAAAGATACGGTTATAGAGGAGAATAGAACTAAGAGCAATTTCATATCTAAGAAGCTGCAATCAGAGAAATTTAGTTTTTAAAATGACCTAAACCAATTAATCAAATATCCAACTAGTTGTTGAAAATTTGGTAATTGTTAAATTATTTGCAGATCTGCACACAGTAGTGCTCTCCATGCTCATTTCACTTTTTTTCCCAGGCTGTGTAGGAAAAAAAACTTAATATCTGAATGATGATGGATTTTAGTTTTGTTTTGATGCATGTTGTCACTTTTCCAACGTGTTGGAATTTCCGTCATAACATGTTGAAGCCTCAACAGCAAAATGTACATAAATTTACTGCTGATGTCGATGGAAAAACTCTCACATCTGAAGTCTCTTTGGAGTGACAGTGAAACCTGCAGGGACGTTAATGTGTTAATGTGTCCAATACAAATGTCTTCTGTTATATTGACAACCTGTCTTTAACACGACGATGTTAATGAGAGCAGTCCTCTGTGCAATCATGCTAATGAGGCCCACACAAACACACACACAAATTTATACAGTACTTGTGAGGACCATCACTCACATAATTAATTCTGAATACAAAACAAAACAAAAACAGCATGTGCACTAACAGTCAAATATCTGTAAACTCAAAATACAGTTTGTTCATTCATGCCAAATAATATTAAGAAATACTAAACATCATAAATTAGACATTGTAACATATTCCAATATATTTGGAGATTACAGAATCCAGATTTTTTTTTTTCTATATTCATGAAGAGTGGTGCAGAGGGAAATGTTGCACGCTGCTTCATTACATTTCTAATCTTCTGCAAGTTGAAAGTTCTGGCTTCTGAATCTGTATATTTATCTGAGCTGTAGATAAAATAAACAAGCCACCATCATTACTGCATTTTTTATCTCTAATCTAATCCAATTTATGGAAAGGATGTAACTCTTACATATAACTGAAATAGAACTGAAATAAAAGTCCTGAAAAACAAACTTTTCAACAAAATGTAATCATTTTTCAAAAGACAAAATGTACCAGATTTTTTTTTTCTTTATTGCAAAGTCTTAGCTATCAAACAGTATTTTGAAGATGCACAAAATATGTTTACGATCCCAAAGTGTCCTCACTTAACAGGTCTTAACAATGGTCCTCACAAAGACTATAAAACACACACATACACACACACACACACACTGAGGCAGTGCATGGTGGATATTAAATGTTCCCCGGGGTGTTTAGAGAAACTTGGAGAGGATTACAGGCTCAGAAACAACAATTCCCAGGTTGTTTATTATTTGTGTTTGTTTATTGATTTGCACGTGAAGTTGTTGCTCGTGTTCTTGTTGTTCCTGAGGAGAAAAAAAACAAAAAAAAACACACAAACAGGTGAAGTGAAAGGACCATCTGCTCTCCAGTTTGCATGTTCAATGCAAAGTCACTTGTTGCAAAGTCAATGATTTTTTTATATAAAGAAATCTCTCAGCGCGATATTTATTGTTGTGTTATTTGTTTTGGGAGGGAAAGTCCTGTTTACGGAGGCGTTTCCATGGCGATTATGGTGTTTCCATCAGCAGACAGAAGGGATAGATGAGGTTCGCCGCACACAATAATAAACATAAAGATTCACTTTGCATGATAATTATTATATTATGTTATGTGGGTCATCACGTCTGTATGAATGAGAACACGTGTGTGAGAATGTGTGTTCTGTGATTTTGTGTGTTTGTGTAAAAAATAAGACGTGTTGTTGCTCTCTGAAGCTGAATGTTTCGTCATCATGGCAGAGTTCGTTATCTGCCTGCAGGCGAAAAAAGAAACATACATTTTGTTTTCTAGGATCTATGAATCCACAGAATGCTGTTCGCTTTTGTTCTCGGATCAACACAATGATTATTTTTACTTTTCTGTCATCAGAGTTTTGACATAGAAACACATGTTTGCAGCACAGAGTATTTTGCAGTTCAACTTTTGTTTAAAAAAAAAACTATGGTGAAAATTATGAATTGATGAATTTTTTTTAGTTTTAGTTTTATTTTTTAACCAAGACAGGAATACAGCTAAAAAGTAAGTTTTAAAAGCAAAAGCTGACAAAATGTTTGTTTTTTTTTCAGATAGAGGGATGATTTTACATATAATTTTTTTAACTGTAAAGTCTTATTTGAATTTATTGGATCACAACTATCAGCAGCATCCGTGTTGGGTCAGTGGGGGGTTAATGCCTTGCTCAGGGGCATTGCTGCAGCTGCTCACTCGTTTAAAGGAGGAGGTGCCATAGAAGACACGAGAGGTAGAAGGAGAAAACTGTCTCACTAAGTGGTCCACTCAGCACTTTGCTGCTGGAAAATCCCTCCGAAAACTGTCCTTCAAATGCTTCACTGAGACACACACACACACACACACACACCTGCACATAATGACACAATTTGCAGGTTGTCTGGCGGCTCGTCAGGAGCCATTTGCAGAGAGAGGAGTGAAACCAGGTGTGTGGAGGTGAAACACGTTTTTTACACTCAGCTTTTATCTCCTCGGTGAAATTGAATTGGATTTGGCTCCGATTCAGACAGAAACAGCTTTTATTCAGGACGTCAGCAGAACAGGCTGCGATTTCAGTCCTGCAGAGGCTCTCAGGCTCATTCTGGGATTAGTTTTTTGGCTCACTGCAAAGGGTAAACTACTTTATTAAAATTGGTGGTTTGCTTTCTCTCACTGGATTTTCAGTCAAATGTTTGAGGCACACATTTCCTAAGCACAGAAAACTCTTTTATGTGCGATATCCCAAAAACATTTTTTATTTAGGCTTTTTATGTAACTTTCAAAGGAAACACTTGAGCGTGGAGCTGCTGTGTGTTCCTGTAACAGTGTTTTAGAAAAATAAAGTGCTGGGAGCTAAAAATCTCTCGGCACAAAGCTCAGAAATATCTCACTTCAAACATAATTTCCGGCGCGGCGGTCGTAACAGGAAAAGGACCTTCAGCACTTTTTGTTTTGGTCGCTTTAAAGAGGGAAAATAATGGTGAACTTAACGCAAAGAGGCTTGTAGGGTTTTAAGTTTAGAAACAATGACAGGATGAAGAGAAATGAACAAACTGTGAAACAATAAAAATGCGTCAGCGGAAACATCAAGATGACTAAAAGAGCCACAAGCAACCAGAAGCAAAAGACTGAAGTCAGAAGTCGAGCAGAAGGACAACAAACAAACAAACAAACAAACAAACAAACAAAAATAAAGGTCCATATAAGAGTTTAACACTTAGAGACCGTCTGGCACCGTCTGGCACATTTTAGTCTCTTTCCTCCTTCCTGTTGTGATAACTGTGTGTGTGTTGATGCATGTGTCCTAAATGTAGTCCAGATTGTGTATTTGAGTGTAATCAGTGAATTTGCAGCTCAGCTCCTACAATAAGTCTAAAATACACTGTGGAAACTAAATAGTTACATTCAGACTGTTCAGGTCAAAAAATGCTCCATTGAAACCCATTCAAACTGACATTTTTGATCCCACAGCCATCAGAGCAGAAAAACAGGACTTGTATTATTTCTGGGTGTCATTCTGGGCTTTTGACTCTGAATTTGTCATTTTGACTATTTTCCACCTGATGAGGTCATTTTGACCATATTTGGCATATGGAGGAAATACATGCTATTTCCACTAGGTGACCTGTCACAGTCAATGTAGCTGCTGATCACTGACATATCCCAAAATGTGAGAAATAAAAATAAATAAATAAATCATGACAACAATTTGGCATTTTAAAGATTAATATGAATATCTGACAGTCCCCAAAGATGATAATGCACCTTTGTGTTGCTTAAACTGACGCAGTGAACCGGCGGTCAGGTGTAAAATCCACACGGTGCTCCTCGCGCTGTGAGCTCATCAGTGGGATGACAGATGGAGGAATTATCAGCTGCAGACAGTTTTTCTCCTCAAAGTGTTCATCAGTGACAACAGTAAGTTCATATTTGTGTTTCATGATGTTTTCATGGTGAAATTAACTTTCTTTCTTTCAAAAACACCAGAGAGCGATGAGCAACTTCATAAGAAATGGTCCAAAAAATGAGTACGAAATTTATGAGACATTTCAAGAAAATTACGGAAAAATAGGTGGAAAAAAAGAAAAATGGAAAGTAGAAAACATACATACAAGCACAAAGAAACCCAAGAAAAAAACCTCAAGAAAGTGCCAAATGTTTTTTTCTTCCTGTAAAATTATTTTTTAAAGATATAATTAAGAGAATTGTTAATATAGTTTTGTTGACAACATCAGAAAGCATCCAGCAACTTAATAAAAATGGCCCAAAAATTAGTACGAAATTAATAAAACATTACAAGAAAATTACGAAATATAGGGAAAAAACATGAAAAATGTAATGTAAAAAACATACAAACAAATGCGCCAAAAAATTATTGTCTTCTTTTTCTCTGTAATATTAATTTTTAAATATATAGTTTAAAGAATTGTAAATTCTCTTATTTTTTTATCCTCGTGTCACCTTTTCCTCTTTTTTTTTTGCACTCAGTGGGTTCAAAAGTCCTATGATGTGTTATTTGATATGATTTATTTTGCTGTTATGTGCCAAAATGTGCCACCTACTAATTTTCAATGAAGCAGCCCCGGTGAACTGTTTAACCTAGAGCTACAAAACTTAAGAAACATATGTAAAAGCCCAAGAACTACAAAGAAGCCTCTGGAGCCATGCCCTAAACCCAAGAGAAAGTCCATCATTTTTAATTTTATTTAAAACTTTGGGCAATTTTTTTTACCATTTCTGTTAGAGCCCGGCTTATTTTTCAAGATACCTATATCATCAGCTGATATGAGCCTTTTACAGACATAATAGAGCAAATCAGACTCTGCACATATTTTTTTCCAAATGCGCTAAAAGAAAAACTCTATTCACAGACCATATAATGCAGAAAATGATGCTGGGTGGGTTTGAAATGGTTGCATTCTGTAGTTTGTCCAGCAGAGTGCGGCTTTACTCTTGTTGGCCCGAGTCTCAGCACTGTTAAAGCAGCAGATTAGACCATATAGTGCCCTGCCATATTCTCACAGGCTGGATCCCTTTTCAAATGTATCACAGCTATGGCTTTAGCTGACCCTCACACACACACACACACACACACACACACACACACACACACACACACACACACACACACATATAGTTTTTTTCCTTCTTTTATGTGATTTAAAAAATAGCGATTTTATTTCCATCACATTTTTTGTGATTTTTTTTAGATTAGTTTTTTGTAATTTTTTTATGAACCTGCGGACCCGCCAAAATTATACCAGTTTTAAAAGCCAGAGACTGTAAAAATAAGAAATTATCAATGAATTTTTAAATTTCCAACGGTCCTTGAACATATGATGAGGGACGAACACTGTATGCATTTTCTCCGAGTCCCTCAGAGTCTGACTGAACAGGCGTGTTTGCTGTTTGGTTAAATATCTTAAAGTTTGTGTCTTGATTGTGAAAAAAAATCAAGAAAAAATATATCGGCTTTCTCCGCAGTGAGGGGCTCCCTTAACTGTCAAGGGGGTTCCCCTCCTCAGCAGCATGTAGCACCAGCTGCGCTGCAGCCTGTTTGTGTTGTCGTTGATTCCAGCGCGGGAGACCCCCCTTAAAGGGGCCCCGCCCCTCTGTGACGTGACGACGCGACAACCGGAAGTTTTCAAATCTGTAAGACGGGATCTGATCCTGTTTGTCCGTTTGCTTCGCTGCTGCTACACGGTAAAAACGCCAAAAATAAAGTCCAACGTCGATTTAAAATCAAACGGAGGCAGAGTGATCGTCCCCGCCGTCAGTCCGGATCGTGTTTGCGGAACTTGGAGCGCGGTCGGATGTGTTTTATGTAGGTAAGCTAGCTAAAGTTAGCCGTGTTAGCTAACATGACGGAAAAGTTCAAGTCGGAGCTTTGAAGCGCGCTAAAGCAGAGAGGAGAGGACATCCGGGGACAGGTGTGGATATCTGGAGTTTTCGTGTTCAAACATTGGACACTGTGGACATTTCACACGGGCTCCGGTGGACTCGGTGTCGTGTTTGGTTTGGACTGAAGCGAACAGCCGCCGGTGAAAACAGTCGGTAAGTCGTTTGTGTTGATTCTTTGTCTCGTAGAGGCTGTTACAGATGCTGGTTATCTGCTGCAGAAATGCTGCTGATGATGTTCAAACACTGTTGTTTGTTGGTGTTTCTGTTTCCTGTCTGCTTGGTTATTGTGTTAACCCCTTAGGGACTGCTCGGTGCATGTAATGCGCTTTCTATTCTTATTTTTTTGATAATTTTGGATGTGTTCATGCATTTTGGTTACATTTTAGGAAGATTATGTACGTTTGTACAATCTGGTATCTCCAGCTCTGCTCTAAACAATAAGTCTAAAATACGCTGTGAAAACAAAGGACACACCTCATTTTATTACATTTTAATACTCCTCACACTTTATATGAAAATGTTTATTTTTATTTTTATTGTATCAGCAACTGATGGCATTCTGTCCAGACACAGTCTGAGGGCTTTTGTTTTGAAAGGGAAGCAAGGAAGTTGAGGTAAAACAAACATTTTTGTATTTCCTCATCGATGTGACAGAGAGAGACTTTAAACTGCAGTAGAAAGTGGTACAGAGTCAATAAACGCGAGCGTCACGCCAAAAAAAAAACGGCGAGCCACCGTTTCTGTAGATGTTCTGCAGCTGACACGCGGCTCAGACGCGCCTGACAGGCGCTGCTCAGGCGAGCAGTGTGCGCGCTCTAACTTGATACCGGAGCGCCGAAACAAAAAACATGCGCGGCGATGCTCATGCTCTCATGGCGCGCGCTGTGTGAAACGGTGCGACGCGTCGACGCAGGTTACATTAATCAATATATTTATGTAATCGATTACGTCGATAATGTGTACAAACAACATTTGTTGTGACAGTACACCAAGTTAATCGAAGTATTTATGTAATCGATTATGTCGATAATGTGTACAAACATTTGTTGTGACAGTACACCTAGTGGAAACAGCCTGTATTTTCTCCATGTGCAAAATATGGTTAAAAAGATGTCATCAGGTGGAAAATAGTAAAACAGACAAATTTCAATGGCTGTGGGATCAAAAATTGCAGTTTGAATGGGTTTCGATTGTTTGTTCATTTTGCATTTTACAGTATGAATTTAACCATTTTGTTTACACAGTGTATTTTAGACACAGTAAATGTTGCTGCAAATCATTGACATATTCCAGGCTGTGATAAAAAGTAAAACAACAAGAAAGCTACTTTGCAAATAGGATATTTAAAAAGAATTCAGGTTTGTGTTTGATTTTTTTTCCCTCCTAAAAACACAGTGACAAAAACCTGGCATTTAAAGGATTAAAATTATGAAAATGAATGAATATTTGATATTTATGATTAGAACTGATGTTGGTTAAAAAAAAAAACTCAATGAAAGTAGAAAATAATATTAATGTAATATATGTTCAAAAGCTTGATTTTGAAAAGCACCTTTTGTGCTCACAGTGATATAAGTGTGTGTGATATTTAAGCGGTCCCTAAGGGTCAATGTGATATTTAAGCGGTCCCTAAGGGTCAATGACGTTGCTTTCACAGCTGGTTGTTGTTGATGTTGTCGTTGTGTGTTTTAATTTGTTTGAGCTTTATGGCTGTATGTTTTTAACTTTTGGGCCTCTAACATTTCCGAATATAAAACTGTATTCTTATTTGCCTTCTGTCCTTGGTTGCAAGCCCTGCTACATGCAGCTCAGATTTTTTTAACCCTTTGTCTCACTGAGGTTTTGAGTAATTTGGTAAAACCCAAAACACTTGCCATGATTCGAAAATAGCTTTTCAGCAATTGTGCTGCTTAAATATCAGCAGGTATCTGTTTCTGGACAGAACTAAGCTGATATGAGCGGTTTCCTCCTGTTTCAGTCTCTGACAGGGGTGCCCAAACTGTTTTTAAATGGGGGCCATATTAGATATTAGGAAAATCCCTGAGGGTCAGCTGCTTCTCACATCATTCGGGTTATAAGTGAATCAACTTGATTTTTGCCCCAATGTTATGTTGTTTTGTGTTGACTGAATATGCAGCTTTTTGTTTTGGGTTTTTAGTTTTTTTTGCATTGTTTCTGTTTTTGCTATGTGTTTGCTGAGAAAAAATACTCGATACACACAATATTTATATTTATATTTTTTATATTTTAAACGTACATATTAGTTTTATACATTGTGTTATTGCGTAAGGCACAGTTTTATATTGTACACACTTTTTATAATTTATACACTTTATACACACTACACATTATCTGTATTGTAATTGAAATATTCATATATTTGCGCTATTACTGTATTTCTTGGCATTTTTATTTTTTCACCTAACATACTTAGCATATTATGCAAATATATAAATATATAATACATATTTACATATTGTACCAACTGTATACGACTGTATTTTTATTTTTATATTGATGTTTTTAAATGCATGTGCTTGTACATATTTCTTCTTGCTATTGTTCTCTATGCTGGCATCAGAGCGACTGTAGTGAACCACAGTTCCCCTTTGCTGCCTGCCTTTAAATCAAACTTCTGACCGAGCTCTAAATTCTCTAAGTAAAACGCCTTGAGCGCACTGCCGTCTTTTGTTTACGTAAATAAATGACCGCCAGTTGTTTAGATACTTGTTTACCTCTGTCTGTCCTCTCTGTGTCTCTCAGGTCAGGAGCGTATCGGCATCGATTCCCAGTACGAGCAGGAGGGGAAGGTCCAGTTTGTGATTGATGTGGTGTGCGCCATGGCCCGTGCTGTCCACAACATGCAGGGGGACCTGTGTCCCAAAAACTACAGCATCTGCCCCGAGTTGAACCTGACAGGAGGGAAGAAATTGCTCAATTACATCCGCAGCGTAAGCTTCAACGGTAGGTGGAAAGATGCTTTTCTACTTCCGCAGTATGTCCAGGGATTAGCTGAAGGGCTGTTGGGCCCAGTCGAGCTTACCCTATATAAGTAACATGCTGTCACCACCCAGTGGGCCAGTGGCTCGCAGGGTCAGGGCTGGGCAGCCAGGCAGCATTCGGGGAGGGCACTCTGGGCGTGCTGACCCCTGGCATTACCGATTCCTCCTGAGGGGCTATATCCCATGCATCTTGGGGGAGGATCTGGACATTGAATCCAAGTGGTCCATGTGCAGTACCTCCATTGTGGAAGCGGCTGCTAAAAGCTGTGGTCCGAAGGTCGCTGGTGCCTGTCTTTGCAAGCAGCCTCACATACCAAAACAAATACTTTGTTTTAGGTACTGCGGGTAGACACCAGTGGGGTGCGGGAAGCTGTCAGGCGTCAGACAGTAACCTAAACACCTGCTGGTGGAAACCCAACAGAGAGGTGTTTTCCTAGACTGCACCGGTTGGCCTGAAGGGCTGCAGCTGAGGCAGTCGCCAAAGCAAAAACTCGGGTGTTCGGGAGGCCATGAAGGAGGAAAGTGTTGCTGGGGAGAGGGACGTCTGGAGTGCTCTGCTTCGCCTGCTGTCCCTGTGACCCGGCCTTGAATAAAAGGCAGTAAATGGCACAGGTTACGCTCTGGAGACTTTTACTACCTTTGTTTTGTTTGATCTGCATTAAAATGCATCGTTGTTCTAGTTTCAGTTTGTAGTTGGAGCTGTATCGATCTGTCATGGCTCCAATGGTACGGGGACACTGGGTCCCCCCCCCCGGAGCCAGACTGGGAGGGGGGTGGAGCTTTTAGGCGAGTGCCTAGACAGTGGCTAGACTGTTGAGACCGTCGTTGTAGTTTAGTTACTACATTTTGTTTCATTTGATCAGGATCTGATAAGACCATGACGACTCGGCCAAATAGTGTTGAGAGTACCTCCCCCAGGACACAACATTTTTACATACTTAAGACATCTATTGCTCGTCTGTCCGTCCTGGAAGAGGGATCCCTCATCGTCCTCTGCCGCTCTTCCTGAGGTTTCTTCCTTTTTCTTCCCCCATTAAAGGGGTTGTTTTTGGGAGTTTTTCCTTGGGTGATGTGAGGGTCTAAGGGCAGAGGGATGTTGATTGCTGTAAAGCCCTCTGAGGCAAACCATGTTTTGTCTTAATGGGCTTTAAAAATAAATTTGATTTTTCTGCCCAGTCGGGACCGCAAGCGCTCTCTATTTAGAATGGTTGAGAGTGTTCGGCTGCAGTCAAAAAGTTCAAATAATCTCCTTTCCACTTTTCCTTCTTCTCCACAGAAAACATCACAAGGTCAAGGAAAGATGTGAGGGAGACTTCATCAGCACGTAGGAAAATACGACTCCCCCTCTCCTTGGCTCTGTGATGATGGGATGGCTGGTGTTATTGATGAGGGTCTGCTGTGATCAAACTACAGTGTTCAGATGATGGACGACAAAAGCACATCCTCACGGTACTGGCTTTTATGCAGAAGGTTGTTTTTTTTCTCTGCCGGCAAAGCGAAGGCCCTCTTGAAATTGCTAAAATGATTAGTGCGGAGCACCCCTATTAAAATTCAAGGAATGATTATGAGAGCCTGAGCAGTAAAAAGGCTAATGATACCTGACTAGCGCCATCCTCATCAGGTGTCTTTCTCTTCTTTGAAAAATATTTGAACAAGCTCATCTGAAAATGCAGTCAGCAGTTACATCATGGCGTGTATATCGCTTAATGCTATCAATTAGTTTACTCACGTTAGCGACACTGAGTTGAGTTGGCACCGGGCCCAATTAACTTAAGCTACGTAACCGTAGCTGGCCATCAATATTTTGCGAATGTTTATTTAATTAATAAAATCTATTATAAGTTTTCTTAAGCTAATAAGTCTACCTTTTCTCCGGTAAGTTGCACGCTATTTTCAAGCCGACACTCCTCTGACTCTCCGACCTGATGCCTGGATGCGAGTAGCTAATTAACGTCGGCACCAGTTAGTTCTGTTGGGGGGGGGGGTATCTACCCCAAAGAGTAGATACGGAGCAAGATAGTTATCTGCCTCAGCACTCGCGACACCCAACGCAGTGCAGGACTGTGCTGTGATGCGGCGGTGGTGTATTTGCTATTTAAAAAAAAAAAAAACAACCAAAAAAAAACGACATTTGAAGGAGCGGCGGGCAGGATTTAGGAGTGGCGGGCCGCCACTCCTAAATGAGTGTAGAGGAAACACTGTAAAATGTATTTATTTTGAATGAGTAGTCATGGAAACCTTTGCTGCATGGCGGTTTTATATGGTTCCTGCAGTCATGAAATTCCTGACAAATGCATTAAGTGAGAATAGCTGATTATTTTCCTTTTCATTATTATAGTTTAGGGTATCCTCATAAAAATCCCCAAATCTGTCTAAAATTGTTTTCCTAGTATTACCAGTGTAAAATCTGATATTAACAAGCGAGTAAAGAGAGCAAGCACAAGCAATTTTTCTGGGAAATGTGTGTTTAATAGTGTATGCACTTTCGGTGTTTTTTTTTCTTCCTGACATGCTAAATGATGGTATTTTTGGCCCTTTTGCAACTTTCTGTGCTATGGTATGTCTCAGCAGGCTATTCGAAAATGTTTCCAGCTGTTTTCAGGACATGTCAAAGTTTGACTTTTTTTGCCTTACTATAGCCTTGCACTTTGTGACATTTTTTCAACGTGCCAAATGCCATTCGCTGAGTGTCCCAGCTAATGGCACGAGCTGTTAAGAGATGAACTATCCATATGAACTTGCGTGTTGTGTCCTTTAATGTGCGAGGCCTGCGGGTTGGACACAGTGACGGAGATAAAGAGCGTTGTTTTGCTGTGGACAAGCTGTTGGGGAACAGTGATATACTGTGAATTCAGGAGACATTTTACCTAAACAGGACTTGAAAAGACTGAATGTTATATATAATGGCTTTTATGGGGCTGGTGAACTGACCCCAGACCTTACTACTAAAATAGTCCATGGCAGGATCCCAGGTGGCGTTGCCATCTTATGGAATAAGAAGTATGATCAAATGGTTAATGTGATAAGATTGGCTGTTGACTGGGCCATTGGACTGGAAATCAGCTGTAAAGATAAAAGGTTTGTCATCTTGAACATCTATACACCGCATGAGTCTCCCCAAAATAAGGATGAATACCTCAGTAGATGGGCCTGTACAACGTCTTTTATTCAGGACAATGCCTCCACCTATATTTATGTTGTGGGAGACATGACTGCGGATCTGTCTGATGCTAAGTCTCTTTTTGTTAATCACCTCATGCACTTTTGTTCTGATGGTGGTTTAGTCCTCTCCAGTAAGGTGCTCGTGTTGGCAGTACAGGGCGGTGAGCTCTCCTCCACAACGCAGGGTTTTCACTCAGGGACCATCAACAAATTACTTTGACACAAGGTCAATGTTATTTTCAATTTTTCGACAACTTCTGGGCAGACCGGGAGGGGTGTGGAGCTTGTAGGCGAGCGTCTGTTAGGCGGGACACGGCCGCATCCCGCCCATCCCGGGGAAGGATGGGGACGTGGAATCCAAGTGATCCATGTTCAGCACCTGTGGTCCGAAGGTCACCGGTGTCTGTCTCTGCAAGCAGCCTTAAAAACTGCAGCTGGACACCAGCGTCGCAGGTGGCTGTCTGGCTCAAGACGGAAACCCAAATACCCGCTGGTGAGAAACCAACAGTGGGGTGTGCTGGTCTGATGGCGCTTGCTGCTAGCATCCTCAAAAACTGTGGGAGTAAGCCAGCGGTGCGGGAAGCTGTCGGGCTTTTGTTTCAGTTAGTTTATGTTTAGGGTTTAGCTGAAATACTATCAGAGTGATAGCTGTTTGGGTCAGAGATCGACGGGACGGTAAACAGTGGCTAGACTGTTGAGACCGTCGTTCTAGTTTCAGTTTGTAGTTGGAGCCGTATCAACCCATCACATTTAAGATAAGGGTGTGCCAATACATCGATTCTTAGATGCATCGTGATGCGACACGTGATGAGTGGTTAAAAATCGATTATTTTCCATGATAGCGAAATCACAGTAACACAACCACAGCACCTGGAAGTTGGCCGGGATGAAAAAAGACGCCTGGACAGTTTTAAGGGCGGCAGCTAACTCGCTGGCTACTGTCACTGAGCGTGAGGTTCACTCTTCAGGGTTGAAATCCAGCGTGTGGAGGCATTTCGGTTTTTATGAACATGAAGACATGAAGAAAGAGCATTGACAAAAGCTACTCCGTGCGTAAGCCGTGTAAAACAGGAATACAGTGGTAAAATGATGAACATGAGACAAAACCTCAAGCGTTTCCACCCCGGGTTAGCTGAGGAGGTGAAGACGCCGGTTGTTGCTACTAACCAGCGAATAATTGAGGGTACAACCACCAAGCGCCATGGAGTCATGGAGTGGATGCGGAGCCAGGAGTCGGGGCTCGTTATCCTGGATGAGCTGCACACAATCCCTGGTGAGCAGTGCATATTTTTTTCCAGATCAAGTCATTATTGCTTTCCAATGTAACTATGTTATGCAAAAACTATTTTAAGTAACACTTAAGGATACAGTGGGATTATAGACACATGAGGCTTGGGTGGTATTATGGTATATCAGGGTATTTAGAAATGCCGAAGGTATGTTTTTCAACTATGCCATAAATACAGGCGCTCTTCTTTTTATTAAACTTATTAAACTCAATTTCCATCACTCTCTCTCTATGATGCTACCAGCTCAGCTGCGGCTCAAGTCAGCGCAAACCAGAGCTGAGGAGGAGGTGACCAAATACTGCCAAATACTCCTCTCTCAAGGACGCTCTCCGCTGGTGGAAGAAGAATCAAGTGCTGTATCCCATGATTTGGATGTTAGAGGTACCTGTGTATTCCTGGCACCAGTGTCTCTGCAGAGAGACAGTTCTCTTCTGCAGGAGACATCGTAAATGCACAGCGGAGCACACTTGATTCGGAGCATGTCGACCAGCTCCTGCTTTTGAATAAGAACTTGAAAGTTTACACTCCTGATGAGACTGATGATAGCAAGAGCGAAGACAGCAATGATGACGACGAGTAGCTGTATGTTTGCCTCCATTTTACCCTTAAATGTTTTGGCATCATTTAACTAATTCTGGTCGTTTATTCATCCACCACTTATTTAGATTTTAAGCTGCTTTTGGTTGTGGACAGAAAAATGTTTGATTGTTGTGGGATGCTATGCTGCTCATTGATTACTTTGTTTATAAGTCTTTATTATAACTGAATAAAGTATCGTCTTTGTTAGATCGGATTGAATAAGCTGAACAAGCTAATAGTTTTTTGTATTAACCCTACAGAACTCTGTGCAAACAGCTGAGGATTTTTGTTGTTGTTTTTGTTGCAGTCTTTATTTTTTCTGAATAAGCAGAATATGCTATTTGTTTTGTATTAAACTTGCTCGTGCTGAAATCTGTGAAAACAGTAGAGAACTTTGGTTAAAGGAAGTCTTATTTCTAACGGCACTTTATGTGTTACACTTTATGTAATGAGCGCAACTTTTTATTGTAGAAAATGTGTTGGATCGTTTGATATAAATAGAAGATAATGGAGGTAAATTTGTTTGTTTCCTTTTTTAATGGATGCTGACATACATGCATCGATAATCATGATAATCGTAATAATCGTTAGAATCGTTTAACAATCAAATCGTAGCACCCTGAATCATAATCAAATTGAATCGTTGATTATTTTGTCAAATTAATCATGTTTTCGTTGAATGGCGTTCCTGTGACGCCACAGCAAACTTCGATGTTGCTACGACATCGAAAACTGTCATAACTTGACCCCAGACCCCTCAGATCTTAACAAAATTTCAGACATTTGATAAGAGTCCAGGCCTGAAGACACCTGCAGCGCAATTTTGATTCACAGTCATAGCGCCTCCTAGTGGTAACAGGAAGTTACTTTTTGAAAACGTTTTGAAAACGTTCTTCCTTTGTTCTCATGTAACATCGTGGGAACGCTTTATAAAAGATTGTTCTCTAATCCATCACCTCTCAACATAAAACATCCTCAGTGTCGCAGTTAAAACGTTACGTCTCAGTCAGCATTTAACCTCACAGGAACGTTATTTGAAATGACAAAAAAACCTTAAAACGTTCTTTGAACATTAGATTAAAATGTTTTCTCTAAAACATTATTGCAACTTATAGGTAACGTTAGCCAGTGTTGTGCTGTTGTAACGGTATGAACCTGAAGTGGAAGTTGGCGTTAAGTCAGAAAGGGTTTTTATAATGAGGATTTCCTGAGTTGTGTTGGCGGAAAATCCCACTTTCCTTTATTTAGGCTCCTTTTTGATCTTTATCGTCCTCATTAAATAACAAAGAGCCAAACACGGAAAAAAAAGTAAGAAAATTGAACAAGCATTCCTCGTGTGAACAGTGAGGTGAGGAGGCATTAGTGTGAGGATTAGTGGGTGTATCAATGTCCAGATAACAGTGTGTGTGTGTGTGTGTGTGTGTGTGTGTGTGTGTGTGTGTGTGTGTTGTGTGTGTGTGTGTGTGTGTGTGTGTGCGTGCGTGCGTGCGTGCGTGCGTGCGTGCGCGTGCGTGCGTGCGTGCGTGCGTGCGTGCGTGAGTGTGAGAGAGAGAGTAAGTGAGAGCAGGTGCAGTGAAGTGGAGCAGTGATTTGGCGGAGAGCGCTCAAAGTCAAAGTTAAGGTGCATCAGCAGGTTAATGTTTCCCAGAGAGCTGCAGCAGCACTATTCACGCCGTGTGATTCCACACAGTTAGCAGCTCCAACATGGAGACGTCGTTCGGCTGACTCGGCTCTCTGAGCGCAAAGCTCAGACTGCACGAGGCGAACAGGAGCTGAACCCAAACACTGACAATCCTTTATTCATTTCAACGCGAGAGAAATATTAAAGATTTTCAATTTCTATAGACAAAAGAGCATTGTTGAGCATTGTTTCACTTTTCAAACTACATATGCAGCACCCCCCCCCCCAAAAAAGCACGAAAATGTATTATTTTCTAGATACTGTACTACATGCTAAGTAGATTTTTAATTTTTTTGGCAAATAGTCACATTCATATCGCTGTAGACACAAAATGCGACTTTTAAAATACAACTGTAAAAAATATTATATATATATGTATATATATATATATATATATATATATATATATATATATATATACCAGCATTAGACCTAATCATATATTTAAAATATATATTAATTTTCAGAATTTTAAAATTTATATTTCCCGTAAATGCCCTTCTTTTATTTGAATATAATTCAACCCTCTGTTTTTACTTCTATTCATTTATCTCGAAGTCTTAACAGCCCATGTTCTATTTTTTTGGTGTTGTTTGTTTCTTCTTTATTTTTTTCTTATTTTTATTTATTTTTTTGTTTTTGTGTTGTTGCTTTAAAAATGTTTGAAACATTGAAAAATGATTTACTCTGTAAAATAACCCAATTGAAGAGGACTATATTAGCTTTTGTGAGGAGAAACCAAAAAAAATGTCCAAAAAAAGAGAAAGAACATAATAAGGTGATAATAGATGATAGATGATATATAATAGGTGGTGATAATTGGTGATATATTTTAAATCTGGGTGATGGACAAACCGACTGAACCAGTTTATACTCAGGCATGTTGCCATCTTGGATGTGTTTGGGCTCAGTGGTTCGGGTTTGTTCAGGTTCAGGTCTTGGTTTTCTGCGTTGGTGAATCTCTATCTTTGGTTCTGTCGTTATTGATGCAGCGCGTGACGCTGTTGGCTCTATCGAGCTCCTCACAGCTGAGTGCACGTTCAATGATGTGTGTGTTCAATGATGTGTGTCAGTGCTGATGGAGACTGGATCTGTGGGATGCTGCTGCTGTAATGACTGTGGACACACACACACACACACACACACACACACACACACACACACACACACACACACACACACAGAATGTATGAATGGAGCTTTTTGTATGAGCAGTGTGAGGGCGGTGTAGCTCAGGCTGTGTTTTTTATGATATCAGATTGTGTTTGAGATGATGATGATTGGTTCGGACGGCTGACTCTGGTCTGCAGACCTTCAGTCGTGATCTCGCCCTCTGTGCCTTTTCTCCCACTTCAGTGTCAGACGCTTCAGCTGTGTCCTTTTCCACGAGCCACGGTCCCAACATGTCGCCAACATGTTGACAAGGATGTCCAATTTTTTTAAAATTTCCACTTATCTGGTTGAATAGAAGATGGTGTGTGTAACTTTGAGATAAATGAATGGATGTAAAAACAGAAGGTTGAATCATATTCAAGTAAAAGGAGGGCGTTTGGGGGAAATATCGATTTTCCACTTCTTCCTAATTTCTTCCAAATTTCTTCAAATTTCAATTCCTGAAGCCTAATTATAAAAGTAATTCTTTCCATTTCAAACATTGGATAAATTACATCACACCAGTTCTCTGCTGATCTCTACTATCTGATGGATTTTCATAACATTTTGCTCACAAATTCATGTTCCCCAGAGGATTAATCCAGTTGACTTTGTCACATTTGTGGATTTTTGTGAAATAAATCATAAATTGCAGAACTGCCTGACATGAAATTTGGTTCAGACATTCATGATCCCCTCAGGATGAACTTCAACAACGACGCTAGAAAGTGATCAAACATGCTACATTTGGCAGATCTGTGCATCGCTATAAACCCTGTTTCCTACAAATGATCACAGCAACAGCACAGAAATGAAATGCTGCCTGAATTTGGTTTTAAATAAAGTGACGTTAACCCCTTAGGGCCCACTTATATATCTCACACACACATTGGTATCGCTCTGCGCACAAAATGAGCTTTCCAAAATCAGACTGTAAAAAAATTACACATTATTATGATTTCTTTTTAACCAACATCAGTCCTAATCACAAATATCAAGTATCCATTAATTTTCAGAATTTAACCCCTTAAATGCCAAGTTTTTGCCAGGATGCCACTGTTTTTAGGTGATTTTTTTTTAATATACCGCATGCTAAGTAGATTTTTTTATTATCACAGCCTCGAATATTTTAGTGATTAGCAGCACCACTGATATTTGTAGACTACTGTTTTTGTGTGAAGTGTCAAATACGCTCATACTACTCTGCACATAGATTGAGCTTTTCAAAATCATGCCATCAGAAAATCAGAAATTAGTAATTTCAGAACCATTTTTAAAAAGGTAGGGGAAAATGTATAGGGGGAAGAGTGCAGGAAAAGCTATACTTAAAATGATCACAAGTACATATTTAAAAATATTTCACAGAATTATTATAAATGTTTAAGCACCTTTTTCCAGTTCATTTCCTTGTCTTACTTTTACTTTCTTTTTCTCTTTCTTTTTATTTAATTTATTTATTTACTTATCTTTTTTATTTATTTTTTACCAAGTTTCAGTTTTTTCATGTACTTTTTTTACTAATTTCTTGCTAATTTTTGTGTTATTTCATGCTGTCTCCCATGTTTTGGAAATAAATCAAACAAAGGGAGTTAAAGAATCTGACCTGACATATTTACTTAATATTTCTAATATTTCATTGAAAACACGATGTGTCCCTCCCCTTCCCAGGTAACCTTTTCACCAGCAGGCAGGACTCTTAAACATGTCCTCTGCTGATGTTTAAAACTTACTGTGGTCCTCACAAAGACAGAAGTACAGGAACACACACACACACACACACACACACACACACGCACACACACGCACCCCTCCCCGCGGTGTGGTATGGATTTCCTGTGAACTGCAGAAGCTGTCAGACCGAAGCACGAATCTGACAGAGGTGAATGTGAGCTAATCTCGTCCACGTCCACATCAAACAGGGCTCTGCTCTGAGCCTGGGATCGAGCTGATGTACAGTAACGCGCGGGACGTGAGAACGATTCCTGTAACGCACATTAAACCGCCTCCCTGCCACTGACGGATGAAGCAGAGCGAGGAGATGTAAAACAGTTCTTATTTTTTGTGTGCTTGCTGAGTTTCGGACCTCAATAGTGAGGACAGTTTTGGTAAAGTGAGGCTATTTTTGGGAGAGTTTGGCCTGCAGTTGATTCCATCAGGCGGCAGCAGCACATACAGAAAGATTTTAATAAACAAAAGGAGCAGTCACAGAGAAAAATACCCTTAAGTGTGTTTCTGTCTGAACTGCGGTTCAGCTCTGAGATCTGAGGAAACACAGTGAGACTGAGAGTCGAGAGCGAGCTCATGAGTCACTGCTTCCTTTACATCTAAACTCTAAAGGAGTAAAAAAATACCCAAAACAGACACATCTGAAGGGTAAATACATATTTACAGGAATATTCTATGGTCTAAATTGCAACATCTTGCTACTAAAAAACTACTACTATTACCACTACTACTTCTACTACTACTACTACCACTGCTACTTCTACTTCTACTACTACTACTACTACTATGCAAAAACAGACACGTTTGAAGGGTAAATAAATATTTACAGAAATATTTTATGGTCTAAATTACAACATATTAAAAAAACAACTAAAAAACTACTACTATGACTACCACTACTACTACTACTTCTACTACTACTACTACTACTACTACTGTGATGGCTACCACTACTTCTACTACTACCACCACCACTGCTACTTCAAATACTAATACTACTATGACTACCACTACTACTTCTACGACTGTTACTACCACTACTAAACTTATCATTTTAAATAATGTTCCTTTCAGGTTAAATGCTGACTAAGATGTAATGTTTTAACTGTAACATTGTGAGGATGTTGACAGATCAGAGAAGGAACTTTTTTATGAAACATTTCCACAATGTTACGTGAGAACAAAGGAAGAGCGTTTTTAAAGAAACATCCAGAAAATGTTATTTACGCATTTTTAAAAATGAAAATGTAATGTGATAAGTTAACAAAAAACAAACAAAACAAACAAACAAAACTTTTTTAAAAACATTTTTTCGTGGTTACAGAGAATGTTGCCCAAACTTTAAGATGAACATTTTGGGAACTAAAAACTTGCAGCTGAAAACATTACTAAAACATTGCACCTGTTGCATTGTAGTTTATTAGAACCAAACATTGCTGGCTGGGAATAAGCGTTATCAAAGTTAATGAACATGGTGTCACCATCACATGTTCACATGTCCTGATGTGTGTTTCTTCTATCTGTGTGTGTGTGTGTGTGTGTGTGTGTGTGTGTGTGTGTATGTGTGTGTGTGTGTGGTGTTGGTGATGCTGGTTATTTTAGGAGATAAAGGCTGATTCGTCCTCCAGCAGCAGACGAGAAACTTTGATGCCTGAGTGGATTAAAGAAAAGGTCAGCAGGTACATTCACACCTCTCTCTGCTCTGTTGCTGTAATTTCTCACATCACACATGTTTCGAACTCATGACGGTGAAAATGCAGCTCGGCTTAGTTTAATCACCGACACACGGGGAAACCGTCCTCCGGCATGTTGGCATGTTTCCTGCAGATAGGCTCGAGTGTGTGTCAGGACTCTGCTCTGCTTCACATTTTCCACCTGTACTTTCTCATTAATGTGTCAGGATTTAATCCCCACCACATATCTGAATATTCTCTCTTCAGAGGAGCTGCAGCTGGGACTGCTGCAGAAGCTGACCTTTAGTTTACCCAAATGTGACATAAATTGGCATTTTATATCCAACAGGCCACTTTTATAAGAATGCAGCGTCCAGAAAGTAACCAGAAGTGTAAATAATATTAGAGTCACATAGCTCATGTGCTCAGTGTTTGTTTTTCTGCAAATGTGGGAACCTGCATGCATGTGTTACTGAACAGGACAGGAGACTCAATATTACCACAAAGAGACACAAAATTACCACAAAGACACGCAAAGAAACTGCAAAGAGACACAAAATAACTGCAAAAATGGGCAAAAGACAACAAACAAACAAAAAAAACAGGTAGAAGAAATGTCCACAAACAAAAGAACTGCTAAGAGACAAAAAAATACAAAAAGATCCATAACAAAGAGATGCAAAACAACAACAGCAATAATAATAATAAAATAGTAATAAATGAATAAATAAATAAGTCAATAACAAAAGAAAGTATGTGTCTTTCTCCTATGTAGGAGAAGTGATGGGGCCTTTGTGTTACAATCCAGTAGCATACTTCACATTTAACAATTTAAAGGATAGTGTTGAATATATACATTGCATTTTGGTTGTTTTTAAAAAATAATAAATAAAATAGAATAAGATTTTGGACAGTCTAAAAAATAGAAAAATGAGTCAATAGAAAAAAATTCCAACTTTTTGTTTGTGGCATACTGTATTGTATGATAATTTAGTGGCATATTACTAGGACATATTTTACAATATTATTATTGCATACTATATGATGTTTTTTATGATGAGTTCATGGGATACTATGACATTTCTACTAGATTTTTATGGCATATAATAAAAAGATTTTTTAAAAATTATAATTTCATGGCATACTATACTATGACATTTTTTTGGACAAGATTTTTTACAGCGTAGTATATTTGATGACAGTTGTTTTAAATTTTGTATGTTTTATCATAATTTCATGGCATACTACAACTTTTTATATATACCATTTTATGTAGCAGAGGGGTTGAAACTTGAAATTTTTTACATTTCAACAAAGCTGTGGTTAACATCGTTATTTTTAGGGACAAACACTTGCTTATGGTTAGGAAAAGATCAAATTTTTGCTTGAAATACACAGTTTTGGTGACGTATTGCTTGCTGGAAATGCAGTGATGTCTCTGTAAACAATAATTGCTTTTCATGGAAACGTAGTGACAGGCTGATAAAAAATACAAATGTTTGGTGGCTAAAAAGCTGCTGGAAACACAGCGATGGATCACCAAAAAAACAACTTTTGTTCTTTATCTGCTGATGAAGCTCATGTGATTTGAAAGAAAACTGTAAAACAGCAACTAAATGGACTTTAAAATGAGACTGTTGAGTTCACAATTACCTCAGTATTTTCAAGAATATGTTTATGCATATTTTTCTACATTAGTGCATCAGATTTCATTGAAAATAACTTCCTGGACAAGGACAGGATCATTTTTAAACTAACCCCTCAAACATTAATCAGACTGTCATGCTCAGATTCCTCGTAGATCCTCAGACTCATTAAGTCGACTCTTATCTTCTGTCACAAGGTCGAAACACTTCAAAAAAACCTTCACTTCTGCCTCCAATCAAATCCTTCTCTCCCATATCTCTTTCCTCCTCCTCTCAATTAGGCTCTTATCTTGCATTTTAAAAATCCTTTGTACTTTTCTTCTGAACTGTTTCCTCTTTTTTATTTTTTTATGAACACTGTAATACTCCTTTCACTTTCTAGCTCAAAATACTACAGTGAAAAACACCTCGTCTTTATTTTTAAAATCTCCTGAGAGTGAGAGAGAAACCTGAAGGGAATAAATCCTTTTTTTTTCTTATCTCCTCGGCTGATTTTCCTCTCCTTTAATTCAAGATGGTTCTGCTGTATTTTGTTACTGTCACCTGCGACCCCTGCACTCCTTCTCTGTGAAGAAATTAAATTAAACTTTTCTTAAATCTCTTTGGATCAGATCAGCAGCTTTATGTGTAAAATCAAACCCATTCCAGTAACTCTGAATGACCATTTGACCTACTTTAATAACTTTATATGTGTGAATAAATGCTCAGAAAGCTACCTTTCACTGACCATTAGGAGGACTCCTTGTCTATGTTTGCTAAAAAGTTAACCCTTTGAAACCTGAATTGACATCAGTTTTCTTGTGCTGCGCACAGATGCCTCTTACGAGCTGTTAAAAATGTTTGAAACCAAATTGGTTTGATTTCTTCTAATAACATGGGAAATAGGCAGCAAGCAACTTGACAAGAAATATCCAACAAATAGCGAAAAAAAAAAAGTTATGATTATATATTTAAAATTATGTTAAAGAAAAAAGTATGTAAAAAATATTTGTTGCCTTTCGTTTGTTGTGTATATTCAGGTAATTTTCCTGCAGCTTTTTACTAATATCTTGCTAACTTTTGGGCCATGTCTTGTTAATTTGCCCATTTGCCGTCTCCTTATGTTTTTGCAAGAAATTTAACCATTTGCTCAAGTTTCAAAGGGTTAAAGTTCATTCTTGTTCTTTAACAGCAGTTTGAAAACAAAAATCTCACCTTAAGGCTTATTTAATAGCTGTTCTGGAGCCTTTGATGATTTATATGACGCAGATCTATTTCTGCAAACAACCACAACATCACACAATATCACGACAATACTACGGCTGTAGCTGTGTTTGTAAATCACACAATATCACGACAATACTACGGCTGTAGCTGTGTTTGTAAATCACACAATATTTGGTGCACACACTGAATCAGACAGAGTGGAGCTGATGGCCGAGGCACGGACCCTGCTGTGGTTAATGTTTCAGTTCCCTGTAGCTCAATGATAAAGAGAGAACTGGTTCAGGAGGACAATGAGGTATGACAGCATTAAATGTGTGTCCAAAACCTTGAAATCATCCAAAAAATGCCTTGAAGATCAGGAATGGGAAACCTTGATGATGAAATACAGAGGTGGTATGAGGAATACTGCATCCATCTAGTGGCGTCAAGGTTGTACTGCATCCTGAATATAACAGACGGGTGTAAAACACGTCACCTGTGGAGGAAAAGAGCTTCATCTAGTGGAAATGGCGTTCTACTGCATGACCAGAAAAATGTTTCCAAGCTTTGGACAGTACCAGATGGAAACGTTAGACTTGTAATTTTAAAAAGCAGTCTAGATATTGTGCTGTGATCGCTGTGAACTTATGAGGACTTTCTTGGAAAGTGAGGACATTTTGTCTGGTCCTCTAAAAGACTGTTTCAGGGTTGATACTCAAAGTTTAAATTAGTGTCCTTACACGTACAGTTAGGAATCGTACGCTGTTCAGAGTCTTTTTATTTAGTCTTGTTTCTTAATTTCCTTTATATTCCACTATTTTATAGTTTCCTTTACCATACGGTGAATTTAATAATTAATGACCTGCTTGGTTCCAGACTTATTTAGATAAATTTAGTGCAAATGTGCATTTCTGCTGTAAAATTGGGCATTTTAACATGGGTGTCTATGGGAATCGACTCTGTTTTGGAGCCAGTCTCAAGTGGAGGTTACAGGAACTGCAGTTTGTGACACTTTGCATTGTCTTAATTTTTCCAGCCTTTTAGGTTACCACTTTGTTTCACAGCAAATCAAACACAACACAAAAAATGTAAAATTGTCAAAAAATGACTTTATTGGAATCGCTGTGATTTCTACTTTCAAAGAGGCTCTGCAGTTTTTAAAGAGACACTGCAGTTTTACTGGCATAGAAACCAACTGGTGGTTTTGTTTTGGGATTTTGCTTCACATAGAGCAAAAACTTTAACTCTTTAAAGCACAAAGTGATCACTAAATATTTCTGCAAGATAAATCTTGAGTGCTTACTCTTCAGTAAGGCATTTTATTATCCTTGACCAAACTAAATGTGAACTTTATGGTACATTTAGACATTCAGACTGTAAAATACAGTCGGCTTATTTGTCCGTCCACATCTGGTGACATTGAGAAAAGTGACACTGACAACACTTCAGCTGCACCAGTTGGGACAAACTGTTTTTAACTTTTACAAAAGGCACAAAGGCACAGTATGATTTCAGTTTCTCACACACAAACTTTATCCAAATAACACACACATAAACACCTTCTGCACATCCTAAACTTTAGCTAGCGTTCTTGTTGTTCCTCTTCTTCTTTTTCTTTGGTGTTTGCTTCTTGGAGGACTCGGGGTTGGAGGAGGCAGCTGTTTTAGGTGTGTTTTTGGAAGAAGGTGGAGCTGGCTCTGACTTAGCTGCTGCTTCTTCTGGTACTTGCACTGGTTCGGCCTGGACCTTCTCGGCTTCCACTGGGATCACTGGCTTGACCTCAGCAGTCTCGACCGAGCTGGCCTCTGAGGCCTCTTGTTTCAGGTCTGTGGGCGGACTGATGTTGACTTTCTCAGGCGCAGATGTTGGTACCGCCTCATTTGGTTGCTCCTGGACGTCCTCATCTGGTTTAACTGGTTGCACCTCTTTGTCATGGGTTTGGACTTCTTCTGGTTTTGTGTCTGTGGGTGTTACCTCAGACGTGTTTTCGGCAGGTGTGGTCATGGCTGGCTTTGGAACCTCCTCAACTTTATCTGGCTCTGGGAGAACCAGTTCTGCAGCCTCAGATTTGACGTCAACAGGGACTGAAACCGTCTCCTCTTTGACCTCAGTTTTGGTTTTGAACTGGACAAATGCAGAAGACACCATGTCTTCTTCGGGCTCTGAATCAGCCTTGTCCTCTTCGTCATTGTCCCCCAGTGTGTCAAACAGGGAGGCAGCAAAATCCTGCAGCTTGGCCTGCTCCTCCTTCAGACGGGACATGTTCTCTGTTAAGACCGGGTCCTCCTTCTGGAGCTCCTGGAGCTCCTGGAGATCCACAGGGGTCAGCAGGACAGCTTTATCAGCATCCTCAGAGTCAGGGCTGTCATCGAGTTTCGAGCTGCCAAGGACCTTTGATGGGATGTTGGAGTTGGCCTGGCGGACTTCCTTGATCTTTTCATAGAGGATGACCCTCTCGTCCTGAAGGGCACGACACAACTTCTCCAGCTTCTGAATCTTCAGGACGAACAGATCGTACTCTTTGCCTTTCTCGTTTCTCTGGAGGGGAGAGAAGGGAAGGAGAACATGAGAAAAAAGAAGAATAAGAAAAAGAATAAATATCAATGCCCTCAGCAGCGAATGATTTGGAACAGAATGACTAAATAATGACTGCTCTGCTGTTTAGGGCGTGGAAATTTCATCAAGTCACTTCAACTACAGCCTTTACTATTTCAATGGTGCAGAAAGGTTGGGACCCAAAACATTGTATGCTGCTAAAATACCAAATACCTTAAAAAAAAAATTAAAAAAAAAAAAGAAGAAGGTTGGCAAACAATGTGGTTTTATATGGCATAAAATCATGGTACAAATATCAACTGTGGCAGAACAAAAAAACAAACAAAAAATTAAGGGGTTTCCAGTTTCATCCCTATTTAAAAATATACATTATAGGGCTCGACCGATTTTCATCCTGGCCGATTATCGGGGACAATATTTGGCCTTTTGGCGATTTCTGTATCAGAATTTTATTTTAATGATCGGCTATTATATAAATCAATGAAAAAGTGTGCAAATTACACTCAGCCAACACCAAGGAACCTCAGGGAGATATTTTTATATATATTCATTTATTTTTTTTTTATAAAAATTTAAAAATTAAAAATGTTTTTTTATAAAATTAAAATTTTCACTGAATTAAAAACAAAGTTGCAGGCAACTTGCTGTATGTGATGTTGAAACTTTCAGTTTTGATTAAACATTTGCTAAAGGCATTTAAACAAAGTTTTTTTTAAAATTCCAAATTAAATTTGTTATATTCCAAATTCTAAATTTCCACAGAAATATTTAAATTTTTATTGTAAATGCATATTGATTCCAAATATCCATTATCGGTCTCATTAAGTACTAATAATCAGTATCAGCCCTGGAAAACCAATATCGGGTGAAATCTGTCAATCTGAAATATGGATACGCATTTTGTATTTGAACCAACACTTTCAACAATCCTTGAAGAACTTATCTTTCCAAAAAAGTCTCCACAGTTATTATTAAAACTGGTAGTCTTGCAGAAAAGCTTTAAAGAACTGAAGATGAAAAAGGTTTTCTGAAGCAAAAGTTTTTGGGTAGAAATTCAGCCCTAAAGGAAGAACCGCTGTCGAAGCCTTATTTCTAAAAATGCGTCAAAATCCCCAAAGTGTCAACTGAATTTGAGATTAACAAGAAATTGCAGCAACATCTTTAACGCACCTCTTCAATCATGGTAGTCAGAGCCTTGTTGCAGTTCTCAAACCTCGTCTTCCACAGATTGGACTCTTTCTCCATTTTCTTCATCTTATCTGACATCTAAAAGGAAAAGAGTTTGAAATTTAAAAAAAAAATCAGACAAATTATGTTTTAGATTTTTTAAAGTACAGTGAGGTAACTGAACACCACAGAACCAGCAATCAGATTTTATATTTACGTATACACGCACATAATCTGTAGGAACGAGTAAAGCCCGGTCACTAGGAGAAAATGTTGGCATTCTAGTTTTTGTAAACAAGGAATTTGTTAAATTTGCATGTTTCATGCATGTCAGAACAACATTTTTAATGTGATGTATATTTGCTGATTTTGTCATCTGGAGGTGAAGGGGATGGCTGCTTTTAAGTGAGTCATTACTGCTTTTCCGGCGAAACATGATATTTTCCTAACTATTACTGCATGTTTTTTGTGCGTAAAATTAACTGTTGAAATGTAACAACTGCTACATAAAAAATCGCAATTGTAATGTATCCGTGGTTTGCAGAAAGGTACAATGGCATTTTTTTCTGATGATTGGACTGACTAACACAGACAGTAAAGACATAACATAACAACTACTGATCCCTAAAAGACATCTAACGTCCTCAATCAGACCAACAGGCTTTCACACAGATTTCACCACCTACATTATCCATCTCCTTCTTAAAGCGGACGTAGATTTCGTTGCTTTTGGCCAGTGTCTCCTGAAACTCGTCAAACTTCTGAGCGTAGAGGGTCAGCTGCGGACAGACAGAAAGAAAAGAGAGTGAGACTGAAGCACAGACGGAAAATAAAATAAAGTTCAGATTATCAACTTCTCAATCCTGGATTTCAGCAAACATCCTACACGTTATTGGGAAAAACTTAAAATGTTTTACAGTTTATTCTCTCTTGAGGCTGACGGTTAACAAGATACTGATCACTGCAGATTATTCCAGAGGCCAAAATGGACTCATTATAACATATTTTTTTGTCAAAATAAGATATGAAAGACTCCTTTTATTTCACTGAAAATGAGTTTTTCATAAATGCACACCTGTCAAAGAGTTTGAATCCCTAAACAACCCAGGAAAGGCACATAACTGTATCTTTAAACAACCAAAACATGTTTTTTTCTCTGAATCTTGGGAAACTTAAGGTACTAGATAATGACTGTGTATCCAAGTGATGAATTACAAATTGCATCAGTCATTAATTATGAGCGGTACACACTGCTGGACACCATTAATCATTCACAGCTGCACAGTTTTGCTCTCAGTGTTATACATTTGGGACTTTGGCTTAATATTCACTTTAAATTCAGTCGTCACAAAACGGATAAGAAATATTTCCAAGGAGAAATAGAAGAAAGATGCGGCTTAATTGTTCACAAATCAACATTTTGTATTAATACAAGACAGAATTCATCCTGCTGACATGTCGGCTGAATGGAGCTACAGCTTGTTCAGGACACCTTTGACCCGTTAAAGTCTTTTATCTGACGAGGAAAGTATTTAAAGACCCTGACACACCAAACCTCACAGACAGGACGGACTCAACACTCTAGTTAACCAGCTGACACTGAAAGAACAAATGATATTTACAATGTTAACAATTAACAGTTAACACTTTCAGCACCAACAGCAAAAGTTTATTCACCTGCATTATGTTGACCAACCAGAAATATCTGCATGACAAATATATTTATTTGTCAGACAGACAAATAAATAGATAATAGCTAAATAGATAAATAAGTAAGTTTGTAAGTAAGTAGGTAAATAAATAAATAAAAGCGGTCATAAATTTTTATCAGCTCCTGCAGATAGTTGGTATTTTTTTAAATAACGTTACTGTCATTGTTGTAAAGTAGATTTACACTCAGTAATAATACCTTTTAAAACCTTTTAAACCTTTAAATATGGGATATTGGGTTAGGGGAGGAAAAGTTATAAAAAGCCAGACATAAAATTAATTAATTAATTGATAAAAAAATTGATAAATCTTTGTTTTAAAAAAGCCTTACTGTCCTTGTTGTAAAGTATATTTATGCAGAAATGTTATGGTGACTTTAACAGCCTATTTGACCCTTGGGGTTTTTTGTGAAGGGTAATCCAGGGTGTTTTTGGGTTGTTTTTTTTTAAGACGTGTATCTTTAGTATAGATTTGGTATTTTACACCCACTTTGACACTCTGTTAAAACTTAATGTTGAAAAATACACAGACCGTAAAATTCATCTGTTAACTGAAAACATGAACGTGGTCAAAAATTTCAACAGCTGTTTCAGTATTTCTGAGGTTCTGGCCGCGACCCTGTCTCTCCGTTACCATGGTAACGTCATCTTATCCCTGCCGCTGCGACCAGGTGTGTGATACCTGTCCTCGCTGTCAGCGTGTTAGTCCTGTCAGTGAGTATTCACCTGCGCCTGCATCACAGTCCCCTGCTCTCTGAGTGTCTGAGCCTGCAGCTTCCACTCAGCAGCCTGAACCAGTAACTGGTTAGAAGAGAACAGACAGAGACGCGTTACAGACGCTTCTTTACCTTCTTCTTCATGGTCAGCTCCTGCTCCTTCATAGCGAAGCATTTCTTTGTTTTGTCAATAGCCTCCCTAAGCAACTACGGCGACAGAGACAACACACAGTCAATCTGGGTGCTGTTGAAACAGCATGAATATATAATATATTAATAAAAAAAAAAGAGACTGCTGCTGACTTAAGTATTGAACAAGGATAAATATGTGTAGAAAATAATGGGGAAAAAAGGCTGTAATTCTTATAAGATTTACTACATTTTCTAATTTAACAATAAATATCAAATGGCATTAAAGCAGAAAAATAGAACAATCAAAAAAATCAAACCCAATCAGCAGATAAATGTTGGCACCGTACGTCTCTTCAAACCACATCACATTCGCACATTTTCACGTTGCAGTTTGTTCGTTCAGCCGTAATTAGCTTATTTTGGGGTGATTTCTTGTTAAGTTTCCCATTGCCTTTTTATTCCTGTTTTTGAGATAAATCAAGGCAGTTTTCTCAGGTTTCAAGGGTTACTGCACTGTTGTGTTTAGGCACAACGATGTCTTGCCACAAAACGACCCATTTTGTTGTTTGTTTGTCTCGAACATTGCTCTGCAGCTCGGCAGCCACGTCCAACATCCCCTCCACTTCCTGAAGACAAAATCAGCTCATATACAAGCCCAAAAAATCACTGTAAAAACCGTGATCATGATGTATAAAAATAAAAACAAAACAACAAAAAAGTACATCTGTGGTTTGCAGAAACGCACATGGCCAACATTTTATGTGATGGCCGGGCTGGTCTATAAAATCCTTTAAATATATATATATTCTTTTGTCATTTTTGGTTGGCTTTATGACACAGGTCATCTTTAATATTACAGAATTGACATTTTTGTGAAACATTTCCAGAGCTGACGCTGACATCCACTCACGTATTCCTTCTCCCGCTTGTGTTTGTCCTCGGCCTCGGCCAGCAGAGCGTTCGCCTGCTGCAGTTTGGCTTCAGTCAGTTTGTGCTGCAGGTCACGATGTTTGTTGATCTTCTCCAAACTCTGCAAAGAGACAAAACGCAGCTTAAACAGAGAGAATCTGAAACAGCTACTTTCTTTATTAGTTATTGGTCCGTACTTTTCTTGATTAACTGATTTAAATGTGCATAAAAACTTAAGAAGATTGCAGGAAATATTTAAGTTAACAAATTCAAAGTGCTTCTTTAGTTGAAGCAACAGTCCAAATGCAAAGATATTCAGTTTATGGCCATAAAGAAACAACCAGCAAATATCTTTGCTGGTTCTTGATAGCTCATTAACCAATCAGAGCTGCTGTTATTTGCTGTTCATAGATAAAAAGCTCTTCTTACAACAAAATGTTTAGAAATAAATTCTCTGCTTCTGTTTTATGAAAATTAGTGAATAAAAAGTGGCCCTTTTTAACGGCTCTTTAGGATCCATAAAGACTGCATGCGTTGACCTTTGACCTCCTCACCTCCTCCCTCATCTCGCACTGCATCATGAGGCTCTCCAGTTTGTCGGTCAGGTTGCTGTTTTCGTGGCACAGCTTGTCGTTGCGGCTGCTGTGCTGCTCGATCTGGGCCTGGATTTCTGTCAGCATGGTCTGGAAGTGGCTGGTGATCTCGGTCCTCTTCTCCTCGTCCTCCCTGCAGCGCTGGAGGGTCTCCTCCTGGAGGGGAGGAGGACAGGATGGATGTTCGGGCTTCAGCAGTGACTGACTGATTTCACATGTGTTTCTAGCTGCCGGCATCAGTGTGCTGTTGTCAGAATGGTAAACTAAAGCAGCTACACACCGTCAGCACGCTGTAGTGTCGCTGCAGCTCTCTGCACAGAGTCTCCAGTTTGCTGCGAGCTGCGATGCTGCTGCGACTGTCCTCCACCATCTGCTGCCGCTCGTCCAGCAGGACGGACAACCTCTGCTGCAGCACACACAGCTTCTTCTCATCACAACGCCGCAGCGCTGCCTGCACGCGCACACACACACACACACACACACACACACACACACACACACACACCAAAACACATCTGAAAGTTAGTGCACGGTGTTCTGTAAGTAGCTTTATACTCCTTTCCCATCGGGTTTTTTTGGGCAGTGGGAATGAGACTTTAGACAGTATGTTAGTTGTTGAATCATGTATTTATTTTTAAAGACCCATATAGGGACGGGCATTGCGAATTAGCTTAGGAGATAAATTTTGTAGTATGTGGCATCAGTTCTATGCTATATATATATATATATATATATATATATATATATATATATATATATATATATATATCCCTATACAAATAAACATGAAATAAATAAATAGAACAGCTGTGAAAAGTCTCACCAGTTCAGCGTATTTCCTGACCACATCTTCCAGTTTCTGCTCTGGAGACGAGAGCTTGTTCAGACTCTTCATGATGAGACAGACTTCTGCAGAGAGACAAACACAAAAAGTAACGCCAGATGTTTGTTTTTTATAGATTGAGAAATCAAATATTAGGATTGATTTTATTAGGATTTATCAGTTGTGTTTTTTGTTGTTGTTTTTTACATTGGGCTCTTGCAAATGCCCAAAAACCTTTTGGATATGCAAAATTAAATCATACAGATTTCTTTCCAAAAGCATCACTCTTAAAGCATCGTGCTGTCTCACCCGTCTCCATGGCAACGGGGATGTCATCTTTTGGCTCCATCTTCATCTTTTCCGTCTCCGTCTCCATCACAGTCTGATAAATTCAAAATGACACGCATGTCAACAGAGGTCAGAAATAAATTGTACAGGTTGTTTTATGTGTTTTATGTCCCTTTGAGTTCAGGTGACTCACCTGTCTGTCCAGGAGGCTGTCTGCAGAGCCGTGGGTGCTGATGATGTCCTCCAGCCGCCTGCTGAACTCCTCCATGGGGTCGAGGTTTTCGGAGGCTGCAGGCGGAGCTGCAGCTTCGCCTTCGGTGTTTCCGGCCTCCACGTCAGGCTGTGGCGGCACCAACACCTCAGCTGCTTTCACCGACGTCTCCATCCTCAGTGTTCTGGGTATGTTCAGAAAAAGTCATTCCTTTATAGTCTAAATATACGTAAACCATTTCATAGACCAACTGACACAGTTTGCTGCTGCAGCCGGTCAAAAGAAAAGACTTGACGTATTTCTTTTGCTGTAATACCACTACACCTGCTGCTCGACTAGTGATACTCAAAGAACGGCCAACAGTCCAATCGATAGGATGCAAGTGGCCCCCAAATGATTTTCTGATTCACAGCAAATACTACAGGTTCACACTGGGAATTGCTTTTTGTAGTTTTACTATAAGGCGGCCGAGTATTTAAAAAATCTTCAAATAGAGCTTGTTGATCAAAAAGTGAAGGATCCTAATGTCCTAAAATCCTAGAAACATCCTAAAATACTAGAAATGTCCTAAAATCCTAAATGTCCTTTAATCTGAGAAACATTCTAAAATCCTATAAATGGCCTAAAATCCCCAAACTGTATTTCTATTGTACAGTCAAGAAATGTCCTAAAATCTGAGAAACGTCCTAAAATTCTAGAAATATCCAAAAATCCCACATATGTCCTAAAATCCTACAAACATATGGGGCTGCTACAGTTGGCCCCTGGCCTCCTGTCATTTTGCAAAAATGGCCCCCAAACGAAGCAGGTTTGGTATCTGTGCTGTAGGTTTTGCTTCTGAAAGTCGTAGTAATTTAGCTAATAAGTAAATAAATAAGGAAAATATGTCAGAAAGCACCAGTTTTGTTTTTTTTAAATCAGTCGTTGAGTTGCTCTGAGGCTGAAACAGAAAAATACGTCTCTGTTAGGTCAACGTCTGTTTAATCAGTAACTCTGTTATCTCATGTATGAAGTATGTGTCAGCTAAATCCACATGTGGAATTAATCTTTTAATTCAGCCTAATAAAACTTTGGGTTTGATGTGACGGGTCTCAGCAGTCCGTCAGGTTATTAATGGAACGTGGAATTAAATATCGGAGGATAATAAGCTTCTGAACTCCTGCGGCGCCGCTCGCCTCCCTACAGCTGCTCTGACTTTACGCACACAGACTCTGTGGGTCAGTTTGAGCTCCGTCATATTCGAACAATAAATCTGATCTGCTACTGTGATGTGAGTCCAGACAGGATTTATTCCTCTCATCTTTAAAGGGACAGTTCACCCCCCAAAAAATTAAATATTTGTCCTTTCACCTATAATACCATTTATCAGACTAGAGAGTTTACGGTGTGAGTTACCGAGTGTCAAAGATATCGTCCGTAGAAATGTCTGCCTTTTGTCCAATATAATGGAATTAGATGTTGTAAAAAAACTCAATAGTCAAGTCAATTTAATGTATAAAGCCCATTATCACAAATCACAGTTTGCCAGTTTGCCATCCTTCTGTCCTTAGACCCTCAAGAAACTGTGGAAAAACTCCCCAAAAAACCCTGTAACAGGGAAAAAAAGGCAGAAACCTCAGGAAGAGCGACTGAGGAGGGATCCCTCTTCAGGACGGACAGACGTGCAATAGATGTTGTAACTAACAATTAAATCACAGCAGATAACAAAATGACATAACATAACATGAAACAAACACCCATCCATCCATCAATTTTCTACCGCTTATCCGGGGTCGGGTCGCGGGGGCAGCAGCCTAAGCAGGGAAGCCCAGACGTCCCTCTCCCCGGCCATTTCGTCCAGCTCTTCCCGGGGGATCCTGAGGCGTTCCCAGGCCAGCTGAGAGATCGTCTCTCAGCGTGTCCTGGGTCTTCCCCGGGGCCTCCTACCGGTGGGACGTGCCCTGAACACCTCACCAGGGAGGCGTCCTAGAGGCATCCTAATCAGATACCTGAGCCACCTCATCTGGCTCTTCTCAACGCGGAGGAGCAGCGGCTCTACTCCGAGCTCCTCCCGGACGACCGAGCTTCTCTAAGGGAGAGCCCAGCCACCCTACGGAGAAGCTCATTTCGGCCGCTTGTACCCGCGATCTCGTTCTTTCGGTCACTCCCCAAACCTCGTGACCATAGGTGAGGGTAGGAACGAAGATCGACCGGTAAATCGAGAGCTTTGCCTTTCTGCTCAGCTCCCTCTTCACCACGACAGATCGTTGCAGAGTCCACCTGTCGATCTCCCGCTCCATCCTTCCCTCTCTCGTGAACAAGACCCCGAGGTACTTGAACGCCTCCACTTGGGGCAGGATCTCCTCCCGATCAGGAGAGGGCACTCCACCCTTTTCGGCTGAGAACCATGGCCTCGAATTTGGAGGTGCTGATTCTCATACCGGCTGCTTCACACTCATGGCCTGATGAAACCAACAGGACCACATCATCTGCAAAAAGCAGCGACTCAATCCTGAGGTCACCAAACTGGACCCCCTCAACGCCCTGGCTGCGCCTAGCAATTCTGTCCATAAAAGTTATTTATGAACAGAATCGGTGACAAAGGGCAGCCCTGGTGGAGTCCAACCCTCACAAGTCCGACTTTCTGCCGGTAATGCGGACCAAGCTCTGGCACCGGTCGTACAGGGAACAGACGGCCCGTATCAGAGGGTCCGATACTCCATACTCCTGGGGAACCTCCCACAGGACTCCCCGAGGGACACGGTCGAATGCCTTCTCCAAGTCCACAAGGCACATGTGGACTGGTTGGGCAAACTCCCATGCACCCTCAAGGATCCTGCCAAGGGTCCAGAGCTGGTCCACAGTTCCACAACCAGGACAAAAACCGCATTGCTATGGCAATCATAATAGTAATAAAACTAATAAATGTATTTTATGACAGCATGTGATGTTACATGCTGATATTACAGTTTGTGTAAGTGGTGATAACAGTCATATTTGTGAATTAATAGTAGAGACTTCTAATAATATTGGCAGTAGAAAATAGCACTGAGCAGGATTACAGCATCAGTGCAGCCAAGACCCACGACACAGGCGCAGCCTCAGACAGGACCGCAGCAACAGCAAAGACCACGATTTAAGCAACAGCAATCTCTTTTCAGAAAACATGACCTGGTTACTTAAGATACTGCACAGACCTCTTTGTGAGCAGTGTCATGTAGGAACTATTTCCTCTCTACTAAACTACAGCCGCCAACCACATCACCGCACAGAAGGACGTGCACATCTACTCACGGATGAAGAGAAACTCTCCCTTTGGACTTTTTTTACAGAAACAGCGCGCACTCAGACGCTAAAACTGTCCACAACTAATGGAGAGATATCATAACTTTCCCAGTTTGAATTCACGTCCCTGAGGATATTAACCCTTTTAATGTTAGTATTCTGAAAATCGATCCTCCAAACCACGGGAGAAAGGTTTTAGTCCAACTGACCTAAATATGATTTTTCATGCTGATCAGTTTACTGTTGATGTGCGCTGATCTCTGAAGTTTGAGGGATTGCTAAAGAGGCTTTAGATATTTAATCTTGTTTTCGTGTGTGTGTGTGTGTGTGTGTGTGTGTGTGTGAGTGTGTGTATGTGAGTGAGTGAGTGTGTGTGTGTGTGTGTGTGTGTGTGTGTGTGTGTGTGTGTGTGTGAGTGTGTGTGTGTGTGTGTGTGTGTGTGTGTGTGTGTGTGTGTGTGTGGTGGTGAGTGAGTGGTGAGTGAGTGTGTGTGTGTGTGTGTGTGTGTGTGTGTGTGTGTGTGTGTGTGTGTGTGTGTGTGCGCGCGTGCGCGCGTGTGTGTGTGTGTGTGAGTGTGTGTGTGAGTGTGTGTGTGTGTGTGTGTGCACTCGCGCATATATATAACAGGGAACATACTCATCGTTACACAGTCACCAACAGGGCAACAAAACTAACAGGGGACATTTTAAGTCCCACTTGGACATGCTCTAAATCATCATAAAATCACGTGTTATGGCCTCTGGTGAAATTTTTCAGATTTTTGCCAAGGGGGACAAAGTGTGTGGTGTTTATATCCATATTCAGGCTCTCCCTCCTGGTTGGAGCTGGTATTTTGACCCATTCACACGTGCTTAAACTTTAACACTCCTCTCCCAGCAGCCTTTCAGACTGCAGATGGGCCGTTAAACAGGCTTTAGTAATGTTAATGTGGGTGACATGAAGGCCACAGAATGTAATGTATCAAATATGATACAAATAGCATGATAGGGTTAATAAAGACACCAGTCTCCTGAAAAGTGATTTGTTATTAGTCTTTGCATTAAAATTCAAGGCTTGGCTTTAGGTGATTTCATAAGTTTAAGCTCTATACTGTATTAAAATAAGGGCTACCCAGAAGGCAGGAGAGAAATCAGTATTTTAGAGCCTTAAAAAAGCAAGAAAACTATAATCAAGCAAAATAAACCTTACATAAAATGATCAGCAGTAAGATTTTCTTTTAGGTTTAATTATGTAGCAAATGATGTAACGCTCAGACCTTGACTAGACCTTTAAAGTTGTTCAGTCCTAATGGCGATGCTGACCCAACCAGTTTTCACGAGCACTGAATGTCAATCAGTTTTTCAATATACTTCAATATACACTCTCTCAGTCTATACGCATAGAAATGTAATTTGTTTGTGGGTGCACATTATAGAAAACATGTCCAAACATGGGATAATGTAACCTGAGGTCCACTGTTGGCTGGTACATAATGACAATTAGTTCCCTCTTGGATAGCATGGAGTGGCGTTCACACTCCCACCATGTAAAGAATAAATAAAATGAAATAGATAAGACTTACAAAAAGAATCTCACTAAATAATTCAAAATTATTCTCAACTATGATTACAATGACTGTGATTATTATAATTATAACTAATATTTTATAACAAACTATAAAGGCTCAGTTTTAGTGGATGGCTTAACCATCTAGCTTGACACTGTTTTACAATGCACGGCTTCCCCAGAGACAGAAATATTTTAAATCTAAAGAAGGAGAAATAATAAACAATAATAATAATAATAATAATAAGGGTAGGAAGAAAATGTGGAGAAAATACCAAAGATCTTTACTAATTTTAATGAATGCTAAATTAGTTTATTATCAGAAATTTAACAACAGATTAAGCTCAATCCTCCAAAACTCCCTTTGAGTTTTAGATGCACTAGAAGCACTAGATTTATGTCAATCTTACAATGTACATATGTTTTTTTCTCTATAATCACAGGAATGCATTTATTTGCTGATCCTCTACAGGCAAAGAGGTCCACACTTGTGTAGTATAAGCAACAGGGGTCCACAGTTGGCTGGTACATAATGACACAAGTTACCTTGTAAATATATCTAAACTAAATCATGTAATTTTTTTTGCTTCTAAAGGATCTGTAAAGTATGTATTTTGTAACTGAATATAAAGGCTCAGCACGTTGTGGATGTCTTTACCATTTTATAGCTTGACACTGTGTTTAAAAAGGGGCTACCCAGTCCATTCTCATTGTTAACTTTTCAAATACATTCCCTCTGTCAGTGCTTTTGGCATACCTGCATCAATCTGGATCATGGCAGGATGATGTGAGTGAACATAGCGGACAGAGCCAGCGTGCATTATTATACGTCAGTGAACAGCCAGACAACCTGAGCACATCTACATACATCTTGTAAGCTAGCATCACTTGAGAATATGTATGGGCCGTACTCAAAACTTCCATTTAACAGTTTTACAACAAAAGAAAATGCCATGGAAGTTTGGTTTTATTTTGAGGATTTAAAGTTTTTTTCTATTGGGAAAAGATATTAAAACAAAAATGTTATTTTTTTTTAAAAAAAGGAATAAAGTTTCATCATCATTGAATGATGCCTTTTCAAAACCAATATTTGCATAAAATGAAGCAAATAATTTAAAATAACTTTGCTGGTCAAAGTCTTCTTTGTAAAACATCAAATACTCAGAAATACTTAGAGGGCAACTGAGGAACTGAGTGGATTAGTTATTGGGCAGACATACAGTGAAAATCAGATTTTAACCGGTTTAAATAGTTAAGAATTCTGTATAGTTGCAGTGATTTGACAAAATTGCAGGGTCTCCCAGAATTCACAGGAATCCAACTAATTTGGCATTTATTGTTATGGTTGAAATCCAATGTATGTGTGCCCATCTATAGGAATCCATTTGTTGTCGCTCCACATTACAGAAAGAAGGTCCACACTTGAGTTGTATAAAGTGACATGGAGTCCACTGTTGGCTGGTATATAATGACTAAAGTTCCATCTTAGATATATAGTATAGGTAACATTCCCATTTCAACATGGATAAATGACAAAGAATAGGAAAAAAAGAAGTTAGATGCATTATTGTTCAAAGAAAATAATCTTACAAAATGTAATAATAAAATTATTTATTTTTTTAGAAATTGGAGATAAAATATCATTTTAGTTTTTTAGTATTTGCTTTTGAATCGTGCACCTGAATAAGTTTTGAGTTGCTGTTTAAGTGTGCTCCTTTTTACCTTGTGTTGAAAACACATTGTCAACCATCATGATATAAATGACTAGAGCAATCTTTAATGGTATTTATAATATGGGAGGTTTGTGAGCAATCAGTTTGTCTCAGTTACAGGGATAAGTCAGTTAGAGGAATGACAGTTAACCTCTAAAACCCTCTGTTCAACTGCTGAGATGAACTATTTCAAATTCTATAGGTTTTTGGCTGCCACTTTTGGCTGGTACTTTAACTTTAAATTCTAAAAAGGAAAGTCAGTCCACACTTTGTCCCTCTTGGCCTGTACAAAATGACACTTCTTGTTTTGTTTTGTTTTGTTTTGTTTTATATTTTCTCCAATGTTTAAATTAATCTTAAATCTGCATTAGACAGACAAAATTGTATATACATTACTAGAGTCTCAAGAAAACCAAAACAACTACAACTACTACTAAAACAACTAAAGAAATATAAAACAGCCAACAATACAAAACTGCTACAGAACTAGGATCAAAATAGGATTCACTTTCAAGTAAAATAAAAAAATAACATTTTGAAGATTTGGATTGGATTGTCTGCTGTTATACGACCTTTAAAAGTCTTCTGTTGTAGGAGAGAGACTGAGGTTTTTAAATGGGTGTACTGGCATGCAAAATTACCAACACATTTATGGATTGTGTCTAACAGGGCTGACTTCTCATTTTGTATTGGATTAAATGATTTGCCATCTCTCTGTGTGCATGCTGCAGTGACCAGAGGGACTTTATTATTCAACACAGTTTTGGTTTATATGAAGAATTTCAAATTCCTTAAAGGGTTTTTAGTTTATGATGTAAGCATTAAACAATCCTCCACATTGACTGAGTGGAGTGTCCAGCACCCATGTGCCTTTAAGGTTACCTCTGAGAAATGAGTGACTTGGAAGGGTGAGGGGTCAGCGTGTGCAGCTCTGTGCCAGGCCTTGATTCTCTGCAGTGTGGGGTTGGTTTCTTTGTTGTTGTGATGGTCAATAGGCCATTTCCACATTAAGCTTCAGAGATGCTAATTTATATTAGCTAGAATGTTACATCAACTCTGACTGCCTGAGACATGGGTCTGTCCCTGTCCTGGGTTAAGCAAGTGGCACACAATGCTTATTTAGCTGGTACAACATCTCTGGATTATTGGGAAGAACATCCTAAAGTTTAGATTGGGCATATATTCTCCTCAAATTCCACTAGCTTGAATACTGATACAAAAGTAGTACTTTTTTACTGGATAGTTAAATATTTGAACATATTTAATCACCTAATAATTACATGAATTTCATAGCAAACCATTGTGATGTTACATAGTTTATTTGTATGAAGTTAACATTTAATTGTTCTAATCATAATAAAGGTTGGTTTCAACTATAGAATAGTAAAACAAAACTAAAGAGTAAGAGTGATAGATCTGATCATCATGTTAAACATATTCAGGAAACAGAAATAAAATGTCAGATGCAACATTGAGCCAAAGAAAAACATGGTGGATTATTGTAGTTTTTGTAACATAGGTTTTGTTATTGATCTGTAATGTTGAATTTATGTAGTCCATTTCACCTCCTGAACCCTTTTCATTTGAGCTACAGTGATATAAATTTAAAGGTTTGGTCATAAATCAGTTTGAACTTATATATGAAAATAAATAGTTTTCTAACCTATAAAACATTTAATGGGGGCAAAGCGTGTATGCATGCCTTAACACAGCGCTGAAACAAGCATTTTTAAGTGACTGTATGATTTAAAACAGCAAATACAACTTTAAAATGGCCTCCCAAATAATATGTCAAGATCCACTACATGGTATTTTTAACAGTTTAACAATATACCATCAAGTGTATCAGTGTATCAGCATACCATCAGTAGGTTGCAATTTATTTATTAGTTATCAAGTAGTATTGACAAAAGTGAAATTAACAGTCTGTTAACAGCCAGCTTAGGAAAGATGACACTGACATGGTGTTATAGATATATTGTTAGATTTATGAGCCTTCAGTTGATGAAGCTGACAAAAATATGTAATTTCCTCTACACTGAAGAGGTGGAGTGACCAGCACCCATATGATTCTCAGATCTAACTTTGAATGTTGAACAGTGGAGACTTTTGCCACTGAAGTGAGTGACCTGCAGTGAGTGAGGGTTTGACTCTGTACAAGTCAGTCTGTGAAAATCTGTCAGGCCTTGATTCCCTGCAGTCACGGGGGGATGGTTTCTTCTAGCTGGCGATGGTGTCGTTAGCACACATTGAGCTAAGGGTTGCTAACTTCTCATATCCAAAGATGCTGTATCTGATTTAGACTGACTGAAACGTGGCTTATTCCCCATCCTGGGTTTAAATGCTTACCTGCTTATCTTGGTTAGTACAACATCCTGGATTATTGGGAAGAACACCCTGAAATTGTACAGATGGCATACAATTCTCCACTTTAATTCCCATTTTAAATACTGTTTTTTTTTCAAAACTTGTTACTATTATGGATATTTAAGTAGTTGAACATATTCAGTTACCTAATGAATTACATCATTGTTTCATGACATACCATTTGATGTTGCACAGGTTATTGCCTCAAGTTTACATTTCATTATTCTAATTATAATAAAAGGTTCTGTTTTAACTAAAGGTAAAACAATACTACAAGAATTAGATACTCTGTAAAGCATCTACAAACATTATTTAGATAGTTAAAATGTTGTCAATGGTTATTGATTGTATGGAGTAAAACTAATTTGGCCCTTTTAAATGTTTTATGGTGAGCTACATAAAGAAATTACGTTTGTGTCCTGATTGTGTGATTATCATTTTAAACACATATATGAACAGAAAGTCAATGTTGACATGCAACTTTGAGCAAAGATAAATGTAGTGGGTTATTGTTGTTTTTACAACTTTTGTAACCTATTAAAAATTTAATGAAGAGCAAACATGTATGTATACCTTACAAAAGTGCTTAGAAGACATTATTTATTAAGTGACTCAAAAGATTTAAATAACAACTGCAACTTTATAATGGTCTTCAAATAGTATTTCAAGATCTGCTACATGGTATTTGTTAACAGTTTAACAGTTTATTACCATTAGCAGTTTGCAACTATAGAAACCATCAAACAATGTTTATAAACAGTTTTCAAACCAACTATTAATAGTTAACAAAGTGTTATAAATATTTGGTCCTATCTATCAAGAAGATATTTATATTGTATAATTTACTTTTTGGTTTTTACAAAGGTTTACAAATTAGTTGAAACCATTAATATGAATTTATGTATTTATACAAGAACTGTATAAGTCTTGGTATTTGACTAATAAAATAACAATCTATAACATTACTTATAATGGGTAAAGTTAATTAATTTATCATTTCTTCATTGGTTATCAAGGAGTATTGACAAAGTATAATTAACAGTCAGTTAACAAATTATTAATGATGCCTATAATACATATTGCCAGCTTCAGAAAGATGAGTACCGACCGTAAAAATTACCACATTTATGGGTAAGATGCATCCCTAAAAAGAGGCTGAGTATTCATATGTGTGAAAAAAATGTTATTCATCTCTGTATGATCTATGTACATTTGATTCAATGGCTTTGTGCATTCTTTAGAAAGCAATCTGTCTTTATTACATTCACACACAGTTTTATAGATATATTTTATATTTACTTGGCCTTCAGTTGATGATGGACAAAATATATGTTTCTTCTACACTGAAGGGTGGGTGACCAGCACCCATATGATTCTCAGATCCTAACTTTGAGTGTTGAACAGTGGAACTGCGCCACTGAGAAGTGAGTGACCTGCAGTGGGTGAGGTTTGATTCTCTGCAAGTCAGCCTGTGAAAATCTGTCAGGCCTTGATTCCCTGCAGTGCGGGGGATGGTTTCTTCTAACTGACGATGAGTCGTTATGGTCGTGAGGACATTACACATTGGGCTTCAGGGTTCTTCTCATATCCTAGATGTTGTATCCAGCTGAAACATGGCTTTTCCTCTTTCCTGTGTTAAACAAGTGGATGTTGGGTAAGATAATGTTAAACTGTAAAGAGTAGAAATACAAGCAAATTCCACATTTGTCGTCAATTGCACAATTATTACAAGCTATTCAAAAAAGGGTTAAACATGTTTTTCCGTGAAGAAAAACATCTGCTGAGGAAGTGACATAATAACCATGTATGTAATATCACTGAAATAATTGAAAGGTAATTATTTATTAAAGTGGCCCTCTAAAGCAGTAGGCATCTTGGCTCTCAGTGGCTCTGTTTGTCTGAATTTTTAACATAATGGCCATCAAAACACATTAACATTAGTTAAACTTTAGGAGTACTGCTAAAGAGTTGTTTCAGTTGAACCAACACTGGAATGTAAAGACCTGTAAAGCTGAGTGTCAATGTAAACTTATTTAACAATCTCACATGCCTTCATTACACTCTCTGTGCCATGTGACAATGCTATATACCAGCCCTGTATTTGCCAACAATTTACAACTCTATGTTTACCAACTATAGTTATCAAAAACAACCAAAAAATAGATATAACAATAATAAAGCTTGGTTCTGGGTTGCACAAACCTCTTTGAATGGGGTCAACAGAAAGATAACTAGTGAGGCCCATTCATAGATGTGTCATCCTGCTGTGATGGTTTTGAGATGAGGTGTTGGTGGCTCACCATTTCAATGCCCATCAAAAACACTAACATACCAGTTAAACTTTAAGTGCTACAAGAAAGGTTTTAGTTCACAATACTGGAATTTAAAGTCCTGTAAAAGCTGAGTGTCATTGTGAACTTATCGTATTAATATATTATTTATTATGTACCTTTCACTTACACTCTTTGTGCACTGTGACAATGCTGCATGCCAGTGTGTGTAGTATATATTTATAGAACTGTAGTCATTAAAAACAAACATCTTTGAATGGGGTCTAGATTAGATCATGCTAAAATACACTTACAAACACAGGTGTTTCATCCATCACTAAAAAACTATTCATTTTGAACACAATGGAACACATTACAAAACAAGATATTTGGTGTTCAAATCCATTACCTATCATAATAGCATGAAAAGGAGCCTTGAGAAATACATAAAAGAGACAAGGCTAAAACCAAAAATGAATGGCCATGACCTTTGACCCATAAAGCTGCACTGCATTAAATACCAACATGACTGAAGGATATCACAAAATGAGCTCGGGGACACTAAAAACCACTGGACAGTGGACACAGTTTATCACTGTATCTATAAATGCAAATTAAGACTTAACTATGCAAAGTGAAAGCCAGATATCAGCAAAATCCAGAAACACTGCCAACTTCCCCGGACCTGAGCTCATCTGTCACGTCCACAGTGAATATTAAGACAAGTTATAATTGTGTTCACATTATAGCCTTTATTTTAAAAAGCTACAATGGCAACATTTCTGGTGCCAATTTACTAAACAATGAGAAGCTTTACTGAATAGTTACATTTTGTATTAGATATTTTTCTCTTTACAAAATGCACCTTTCATTTCTTTTTCATTAATCTATGGTGGAGTGTGAATATCACTCTGTCCTATCCAAAAGGGAACTTGTGTCATTATGTACCAGCCAACTTGGGACCACCGTCGCTTATTCTATATGTGTGGCCCTTTTTTCTGTAATGTTGATCAACAAAGAAAATGCATTCTTATGCATATAAATTGAAAGCACGCACATACATTGTAAAAGAGATCCTGTGCTTGTAATAACTCTTAATGGGAATTTCCAGTAAAAGTCTGATAATAAATCTATTTTTATGATTAATCAGCAAATACTGTTGCACCTTTATATCGCTTTTTGGTCCTTTCTGGGAAACCCTTCATTGTAAAGGTGAACATCTAAAGTAGGAATTCCAGTATGTTTTTTCCATGGCCAAGGGATCAGCCAGTATGTGTGATATCTCTGATCTAGACACTAGAGAAAGAAGTCTCAGACTTGTAATGTCATGAAGTATAAAGTCTGGAGCTGCTCCTTCTGCTCATCGAGAGCCTAATTTTGGGGACCAACAGAATGTTTGTTATCCCTTAAACCCAAATGAACTTTATTATATTGGTGTTGTCAGTTCTGTAACAGAAAATGTTCCTATATACTTATAACATTGTTCTGGCTGTTCTCAGTGTCATCTAGAAAATCTTTCACAATTTCATGTCAATGGAGCAACTCACACTTTATATCACATGACATCACAAGCACTCCAGTTTTTGGATATGGGAGCGAGTTGCCCATGTTTACTAATGTTTTTAGACTGCCTTTTAGATCATAGAAATAATATGTATGTATTTTAGAAATGGGCATAATTTCCCATTAATACAGTATCAAGCCATAAAAAGGTTAAGCCAGCCACTAAAGTTGAGCCTTTATATTCTGTTACACAAACATACTAACAAATCATATTTGAAGAAGAAATGTAACATTATTCAGATGAGATTTTTTTCACAAGTATTATTAAATATGTTTGTATGTGCTTTACATGGTTGAGTGAATGTCACTCCGTGCTATCTAAGAAGGAACTTGTGACATTATGTACCAGCCAACAGTGGACTCATGTCATTACATATCCTACTCAAGGGTGGACCTTCTTCTGTAATGCACCAACAAACAAGTTGCATTTCTTTAAGTACAGACTGAGAACACAAGTATATTGAAAACTTGATTGACATTCACTACTTGTGAAAACTGGTCAGGTAAGTATTTTGGAAATTGAACAATTTTAAAGGTCAAGTCAAAGTTTGATGTTACATAATTTTTAATTTAAAACTCCTTTTTAGTTTTCTTACAAAAAGGAAATGGAGTGTGGACATTTTTTTTTTCTTTTAGAGTGCAAAGTTCAAAGAGTACAAACAGAAGTCGACTTATGAAGGCCCATTCATAGATGTGTATCCTGTTGTGATGGTTTTGAGATGAGTTGTTGGTGGCTCATCACCATTTCAATGCCCATCAAAACACTAACATACCAGTTAAACTTTAAGTGCTAAAGAAAAGTTTCAGTTTACAATACTGGAATGTAAAGTCCTGTAAAGCTGAGTGTCATTGTGAACTTATCAACATTTATTATGTGCCTTTCACTTCACACGACACTCTCTGTGCACTGTGACAATGCTGCATGCCAGTGTGTGTAGTATGTGTTACAGACTGTAGTCATTAAAAAAACAAACATCTTTGAATGGGGTCTAGATTAGATAATGCTAAAATACACTAACAAACACAGGTGTTTCATCCATCACTGAAAAACTATTGTGAACACAAAGGAATACATTACAAAACAAGATATTTGCTGTTCAAATCCATTAACTATCTGCCATAATAGCATGAAAAGATTTAGAGAACTTTGAGAAATCTCTGCATAAAAGGGACAAGGCTAAAAACCAAAAAATGAATGGCCATGACCTTTGACCCATAAAGCTGCACTGCATTAAATACCAACATGATATCACAAAATGAGCTTGGGGACACTGAAAACCACTGACAGTGAACACAGTTCATCACTGCATCTATAAATGCAATTTAAGACTCTACTATGTTAAGTGAAAGCCAGATTCAACAAAATCCAGAACGCCACTGGACTTCTCTGGACCTGAGCTCATCTGTCATGTCACAGTTTGATTTCTTTTCTTTTGGAAGCAAACAGCTTTTTAAGGATTAGTCACAGACTTGTGTTAAATCATTTATAGTGATTAACTAATTAAAATAAATATATTATTTATTAAAATAAGTAATTATATTGCTGATCATTTTATGTATAATGTTACTCGTTTATAGATTTATTTTTCTGAATTTTTGGTGATACATTGGTAGTTACAATTGGTCTGGTCTAAATATACATATATATATATATATATATATATATATACATATATAAAACAAAGACAACAATAAAGTTATTAACAGTAAATAGTAAGATAAAACTGAATTCACAGGATTATGGGAGCCTTCTTTAAAAGATATACTTTGCTTTGGCAAGTATTATTTCTGTAATATTTATTATCACAAAAATGTTGATATATTGCAAGCAATAAAGTTTACATACCCATTTTTAAAGATACAAATGAAGTTTTAGTGAAAAAGAAGCACTCTATAGGTGAGAGAACCAGGATAAACCAGTTTGACTGCAGTATATGGATGTCCCCCCTTTGATAGGCAGACGTCGCTCAAGGCTTCAGGTCCCCTCTTGGCAATTTCTTTAAAAAATTGTAAAAATCACATTTGCAGTAATATTGTGAAAGAAGACCTCAAAAGTAAATTTTCAATTCTAGTTTTGTATTTTTAAAATGACTGCTAATAAAGGTTCCCTCTTGGATAGTACACTTAGATAGTCCCCTATTATTCATGTTCGCATGTATGTGTGTGTGTGTGAGTGTGTGTGTGTGAGTGTGTGTGTGTGAGTGTGAGTGTGTGTGTGCGAGTGTGTGTGTGTGTGTGTGTGTGTGTGTGTGTGTGAGTGTGAGTGTGTGTGTGTGTGTGTGTGTGTGTGTGTGTGTGTGTGTGTGTGTGTGTGTGTGTGTGTGTGTGTGTGTGAGTGAGTGTGTGTGTGGTGGCTGTTTATTCTCACAGCTCTGTCACAACATGACGGCTGTCACTGTTATTGTATCTGCTCAGTTAAAATTAGCCGTCTGAGCCCCTCGCAACCCCCACTCTGTCACACACACACACATGCGTGCACACACACACAGACTCACTCTAGACCACACCTGTTATAGTCTCATCTATTCTGAGAGTGTCCATATATAGTCAAACTGTCACACACACACATACGCACTGTATACACACATACTACACAAAACATGGGAATGTGTGTGTGTTAATGTAAGTGCTGTCTGTTTACCTGCCTCGTGTCATGTCATAACCCCCTCCCAAAAAAACCCAACCGCTGTAATGACACACACTCAAATCAAAATTAAGCTCCACCCACTAAGTTGCGCAACCAATCACGGCCCCTCCCCCAAATATGAAGCTCTCAGCTACATCAAAATAAACAACTTGCAGGCTACTAATATTTTTACCTGATGAATATTTTTACTTCAAATTTGCGCTCAGACCCTAAATCACAACTATCAGGATGTGGACAAAATAATAGAAACACCACATTTAAAAGACCGTAGCTTTAAATAAACTCAACAACAAATAGAGATGAACAAAAACAGTCATATTAGGCCAAAAGATAAGTTAATGTAGAAAGACTGATGTGAAGTTTATAATGTTTTTTTTTGCTGTAAAACCTATCGTTTGCATGTGAAAAAAACAACAGAAAACTGAAGGATCTAAGAGAAGTTGTTGTTTTTAACACACACAAAAAAATATGAAATAATCCTAAAAATTTGATTTTTCTTAAATATTTTAGATTTTTAAATTCTATAAATAAAAAATAATATAAAGTAAAAAAAAAACTATTTTACATATTTAAATATTTAATGATATTCTAAATCCTTTATTTTATTTTATTTATTTATTTTTTGCTTTTTATGTCCAATCTAATTGATGCCATATGTTTGGTTCCAAAGCAGTGGCATCAATTGATATTATCATAAAACTATATACGTATAAATTATAGTCAAGATGAGCAAAAATGCCTGAAGCAGCTGAACAGAAAACAAGAGCAGAAATGATTTCACCTCTCAGAAGAAGGTTGAATCAAAGAGAAAAATAGAAACAGCTACTGTTTGTGAAATTAGTTTTTAAAGCAAAATGCTGCAACAGCTAAATTCAGAAGAGGCCTAAATGTCATCAAATGTTAAAGTGACAAAGTGAACAATCTGTAGCTCAAACAGCAATAAATGACACTTCATATTTTTCTAAATAGCTCAAAAATAAAACATTTTTATGACAGTCTGCGTGTCTTTAGTGTATTACACATTTTCAGCTTCCAGAACCTAATTTATGCATTATTGTCAATTTAGGAAAACTTGAGCCTTTGAATGGAAATAATATCGTTTCACTAACACAAAATTAGAGTTTTAGGGTTTTAAACACTGAAGTGAGCAGAGCTTATTTCACAGTGACTCGGCAGAATATTTACAGACTTGCAGAGAATGACAGAGCAACTTATGGCCGCCGTTATTGAAATCCACGTGTTTGTTCAGCGTTTTTTGTGATATAAGGAGCAACTTTAAGGAATAAAAACAAGGCAAAAAAGAAATTCAACTTTTGCTACAACACAACATGACTGCAAACACGAAAACGAGAGATTTCTAAAGAGGCAAAGAACGAAAAGAGTCTTACCGGGATCAGCGGAGTGAAGAGAGGAGGTGAAGAGACAGAGAGAGACAGAGGAAGGAGAGAGGAGGAGGAGGAGGAGGAGGAGGGTCCTGCTGACGGACCCAGCGACAGCTGACCCCCAAAATAACCCGAGAGGCTCAGCTCACACTCCAAGGCCACATGAGTGAGAGTGTGTGTGTGCGTGTGCGTGTCTGTGTGTGTGTGTGTGTGTGTGTGTGTGTGTGTGTGTGTGTGTGTGCGTGTGTGTGTGTGCGTGCGTGTGTGTGTGCGTGCGTGCGCGTGCGTGTGTCTGTGTGCGTGCGTGTCTGTGTGCGTGCGTGCGGGTGTGTGTGTGTGTGTGTGCATGCGTGTGCGTGTGTGTGTGTGCGTGTGTGTGTGTGTGTGTCTTTCTGTCTGTCTGTCTGTCTGTCTGTCCTGACAGGGGACGGGCTGTACCGCAGGACGAGGACGTCCCCCCTCAGGTCTCCTGGCATGTGTGTCTCAATTGTTCCAAAGTGTGAACCGTTTGGTGAGTCAGTGTTCAGTTTTTACTCTCTGAGTCGTTTAAACGGTGTGATGAGGATCTGAGAGCAGCTGGAGGTGCTGATGTTTTTAAAATTTAAACTTATTTAGTCTATTTTATTTTTTTGTATTTATTAAAAAATATATATTATTATTGTTATTGATATTAATATTAATTAATTATTATAGATAATAATAATAATTATTATTATTATTATTTATTTTTAATAGAGGACAAAGGTTGTGCAGATGAAACCTTTGAAACTTGAGCAAAGTAGTGAAATTGTTTTTTCAGAAACACAAAAATAAGCAATTAGTACCCAAAAATTGGCAAAACAAATCAGAAAATAAGTAAACAAGGAAATGACACTACAAAAAGACTGCTAAAATTTAGAATAAAATAAATAGTAGAATAAAATGATGTGTACATTACCTCTGTAACATAATTTTATTTTTTCCATAATAATTATGAATACAGTCTTTTCTTTTCTTTTGTTTCAGGCTAATTTTCTTTATTATTAAGTTCATTTTCTTATCTAAAAAGCTTTTTTAAATAATTGCAAATACAACATAACAGTCTTAGAAAAGTGAGATTTGTCACCACCAATGTTAAAAACAGTCTTTGCCAGAGCATGACAAATACAGTTAACCCTTTGAAACCTGAGCAAACTGATTTGAAAAGTAAAAAGAAAGTAACCTGAAAATACAAATATATATATATATATCTTTCTAATTTATTTCTGTCACATGATTTTATATAATAATAATAATAATAATAATAATATAAAATTGTTTTTTTTTCATTTTATTGAAAATTTAAATTTAATTTAAATTTATTTTAAAATTTGTTACAGAAAAAAATGTTTTAGTGCATTTTTTCAGCACTTTTTGGCAATTTTCATGTTCATGTATTTTCATTTTTAGTTCTTTTTTGTGTGCCTTTTTTAAGGTCACTTTCTTAAAACATTTTACTAATTTGCTAATTTTGTCCATGGCCACGATAAGTTTCTCACTGCCTTCTCCCCACATTTTTTGCAAGAAAATCAAGTCATTTTACTCAAATAGTTAAAAAAGCAGAAAAAATGTGTCAACAAAGAGCGAAAAGCAACCCTTCAAATGATCGAGAAACTTGAAAATCATTAAATGTAGAGAGAAATTGTCCTCACTGGACATCAGTAATAAGGATTATGGATCCAATTGTAGACAAAATTACAGGACATGTATTAAATTAAATTAAAATTATCACCAAAAAAGGGACAATATATTTGAATTGAAAATGATGGGATGAGCTTTAAACAGCTGATCGAGGTTTCAGGAGGGACTCAGAGGACGGATGAAGCGACGGCGCCCTCTAATGTACAAATAAAAACATGGCGAGTGTCTGCAGTGCTGACGGGACGTCGTCTTCCTCGTGTTCGTGGTCGAAGTAACGCTGCAGTTTGTCAGCATTCACACAGATGATGAGAGGAAAAGTGATCTGAATCCTGAGGTCAAACCGGACCCCCTCAACACCCTGGCTGCGCCTAGAAATTCTGTCCATAAAAGTTATGAACAGAATCGGTGACAAAGGGCAGCCCTGGCGGAGTCCAACCCTCACGAGTCCGACTTACTGCCGGCAATGTGGACCAAGCTCTGGCACCGGTCATACAGGGAACAGACGGCCCGTGTCAGGGGGTCCAATACTCCATACCCCTGGAGAACTCTCCACAGGACTCCCCGAGGGACACGGTCAAATGCTTTCTCTAAGTCCACAATGCACATGTGGACTCGTTGGGCAAACTCCCATGCACCCTCAAGGATCATGCCAAGGGTCCAGAGCTGGTCCACAGTTCCACGACCAGGAAGAAAACCCCATTGCTCCTCCTGAATCCGGGACTCGACTGTCCAGCAGACCCTCCTCTCCAGTACCCCTGAATAGACCTTACCAGGGAGGCTGAGGAGTGTGAGCCCCCTATAGTTGGAACACACCCTCCGGTGCCCCTTCTTAAAAACAGGGACCACCACCCCAGTCTGCCAGTCCAGGGCACTGCCCCCGATGTCCACGCAATGTTGCAGAGTCGTGTCAACCATGACAGACCCACAACATCCAGGGCCTTAAGGAACTCTGGGCGGATCTCATCCACCCCCGGGGTCCTTCCACCGAGGAGCTTTTTGATCACCTCGGCAACCTCATCCCAAGAGACGGGAGAGCCCACTCCCTAGTCCCCCAGGCCCTGCATCCCCACCAGAAGGAAGGTTGGTGGGATTGAGGAGGTCTTCGAAGTATTCCTTCCACCGATCCACAACGTCCTGAGTCGAGGTCAGCAGCGCCCCGTCCCTACCATACAGTGTTGGCAGAGCCCTGCTTCCCCCTCCTGAGACGCCTGATGGTGGCCCAGAACCTCTTTGAAGCTGTCCGGAAGTCCTTCTCCATGGCCTCACCGAACTCCTCCCACGGCTGAGTTTTCACCTCAGGGACCGCCATAGCTGCACTCCGCTTGGCCCGCCTGTACCTGTCTCCTGCCTCTGGAGTCCCAGAGGCCAAGAGGGCCTGATAGGACTCCTGACGGCCTCCCTCACAGCCAGTGTCCACTAACAGGTTCTGGTGTTGCTGCCACGACAGGCACCGACCACCTTACCACAGCACCGATCGGCCGCCTCAGCAACAGAGGCATGAAACATGGCCCACTCGGACTCAGTGTCCCCCGCCTCCCCCGGGACATGGTCGAAGCTCTCCTGGAGGTGGGAGTTGAAGCTCCTTCTGAATGTTCAATCTGTGTTCCAACATTAAAAAACTAAGTGCACATTTCCACCGTCAGACTGAGTGTTAAATCGGCAGAAATGTGACTGTCCTTTGGTCTGACTGAGTCTTTGTCCTGCAGGAGCTTCTTGTCTTCTAATGACATCGGCAGCGTCCCCATTAACCAATTCATCGCCGAGATGATCCGTCACGCCATCAACGGCCACATGCAGTCCATCCCAGCCGTGCCGGAGATCCCATCCAAAGAGCATCCGTACGACGCCTCCAAGAACGCCATGCTGCGCAACGCCAAGGGCATGTTCTCCTCCAACAACTTCCGATAGGCTCTCAGACCAGTGTACAGCGATCAATTAGTGCGATCCATAGTTTTATCTATTGATTTATTGTCTGCACAGTGATGATCGATAGCTTAATCTATTGATTTATTGTCTATACAATGATCAATAACTGTATTGATTTATTATCTGTATTATCAGTGGTGATGGAAAGCTGTCATTCCTCGTCATGTGTTTGTTTCTGTGAGTTATTTAAAAAAGAAGCCATGTGAGCGTCATGTGACGGTTTGTTCCTCTGAGCTGCAAATGTAAACATCTGCTGATCCGTCAGAACAACAAGAGTTAAAACTGAACGATTTTGTTTGTTTATTTGTTTGTTTGTGATGTTTAACTTATGAAATAAAAGATGTTGATGAATTTTGTGAATTTTTCTGTTTTATTTTCACTTTAAAAGATCTGCAGACGCTCAGTTAAGTTAGAAACTAAACTCAGATCAGAGCTTTGGACACACACACAGACACACACACACACACACACACACACACACACACACACACACACACACACACACACACACACACACACACACACACACACACACACACACACACACACACACACACTGACACCTCTTAATGTCACACTGAGACGTTACAGACGGTCAAACAAACACTGGACTCTCACTCTGAGTCGGCCGTTGTGTTCCATCTGAAACTGAAAATAAATCAAGTCATTACAGCCTTAAAAACCAAAGTTTTTTAGCAGCACCGGAGGTTTATTTTGAAAGGACAGGATGTGTGTGACGAGCGTAAACGGAGACGCCGTCTCTGATCGTCCTGACGTGACGCAGGAGGTAACCAGAGCGCCATTCTGCGGCGAGCTGGACAATGGTCCCGGAGTCTGACTGACTGCAGAGCGGCAGGACCCATCAGGACTTTGGTGTGTTTGTGTTTCTGCACACACTCTCTACACACATACACACACACACACACACACACACACACACTCACACCCCAGAGTTTTGTCCATCAGGCTCGCGTTGTGAGTAAGTGTGCCCTTTGTTTTGTCTCCCAGGTGTCTGTCCCCAAAGACCTGGTGGCTGTGATGAGCGCTGTGAGAGACGAACAGGAAGTCCGTCATCAACCACATCACCTACCGCTTCAGACAGCCGGTCAGTTCTTCTTCTACGCTTTATTTACCCATCAGTCTGCTCACAACATCAACAACCTCGTCAGTGGCTTCATGCGTCACTGCAGCTTATGATGATGTCACTACAACTTGATGGCGTCACCACAAAATACGATAGTGTCACGATGGCGTTGACCTGCAGTTTCAGAGTTTGACCTCTGACCTTTAGCCCCAGGTGGCCATGCTTTCCTACGTGATCGCCATCGTTGTCACGTCTTCTCTGATGTCATCACGCTCCGTGCAGCAGGTGATCAGTGTTTCTGTGCTCTGACTGGTCGACAGGGAGTTCAGGCGGCGCTCTGGAGTTTGGTCTGAGGAAGCGTTTGTGGATAAAGCAGCGTCTCCGAGGTGAGTCGCCACAAACACGACCGTCATCACACTGGTTTACCTGGAACCAGCGCGAGCCTCACACATCACCAGTCTGTCAACTAGTTTGTAATAAAAACGTTGTCGTGTAGTATGTCATGAAAGCGTCGCGGTGTCGTATGTAGTATTTCCGCGTAAAGATTGACATAAAAGATGAAATTTCATAATGTCGTCTTTTTCATGACTGTGGCTCAGGAGGAGCAATGACGGACTTAAACAAACATCCATGTGAAATAAACTTTACTGCGGCAGCAGCAGTCAAACTCGCTCACTGGAACACAAACGTGTGATTGATAAAAGTGCCCATGAACTTTACCGCCGTGGTAAAAAGGCAAAAACTGAACGAAGCTTCACATGGTGACTAACGCATTTTCAGTTGTGCTGTTTTTCGAACATTCTATGCCATGGTGTGTTTCGGCACGCTATTTAATGCGGTTTTCAGCTGTTTTGGGGACATGTCAAATTTTGACATTTTTCGCCATAGTATAGCCTTGGTGTTTTTGGTGTTTTCGGTCGATTTTTCGACATGCTATATTTTGGTGTTTTTTCCAGTTTTTGCAACATTCTATGCCATGGTGTGTTTCGGCATGCTATTTAATGCGGTTTTCAGCTGTTTTTGGGACATGTCAAATTTTGACATTTTTCTCCATAGTATAGCCTTGGTGTTTTTGGTGTTTTCGGTCGATTTTTCGACATGCTATATTTTGGTGTTTTTTCCAGTTTTTGCAACATTCTATGCCATGGTGTGTTTCGGCACGCTATTTAATGCGGTTTTCAGCTGTTTTGGGGACATGTCAAATTTTGACATTTTTTGTTGCCATAGTATAGCCTTGGTGTTTTTGGTGTTTTCGGTCGATTTTTCGACATGCTATATTTTGGTGTTTTGGACTGTTTTTGCAACATTCTATGTCATGGTGTGTTTCGGCATGCTGTTTAATGCGGTTTTCAGCTGTTTTTGGGACATGTCAAATTTTGACATTTTTCGCAATAGTATAGCCTTGGTGTTTTTGGTGTTTTCGGCCCATTTTTCGACATGCTATATTTTAGTGTTTTTTGCTGTTTTTGCAACATTCTATGCCATGGTGTGTTTCGGCACGCTATTTAATGCGGTTTTCAGCTGTTTTTGGGACATGTCAAATTTTGACATTTTTCGCCATAGTATAGCCTTGGTGTTTTTGGTGTTTTCGGTCGATTTTTCGACATGCTATATTTTGGTGTTTTGGACTGTTTTTGCAACATTCTATGCCATGGTGTGTTTCGGCACGCTATTTAATGCGGTTTTCAGCTGTTTTGGGGACATGTCAAATTTTGACATTTTTCGCCATAGTATAGCCTTGGTGTTTTTGGTGTTTTCGGTCGATTTTTCGACATGCTATATTTTGGTGTTTTGGACTGTTTTTGCAACATTCTATGCCATGGTGTGTTTCGGCATGCTGTTTAATGCGGTTTTCAGCTGTTTTTGGGACATGTCAAATTTTGACATTTTTCGCCATAGTATAGCCTTGATGTTTTTGGTGTTTTCGGTCGATTTTTCGACATGCTATATTTTGGTGTTTTGGACTGTTTTTGCAATATTCTATGCCATGGTGTGTTTCGGCATGCTATTTAATGCGGTTTTCAGCTGTTTTGGGGACATGTCAAATTTTGACATTTTTTGTTGCCATAGTATAGCCTTGGTGTTTTTGGTGTTTTCGGTCGATTTTTCGACATGCTATATTTTGGTGTTTTGGACTGTTTTTGCAACATTCTATGCCATGGTGTGTTTCGGCATGCTATTTAATGCGGTTTTCAGCTGTTTTGGGGACATGTCAAATTTTGACATTTTTTGTTGCCATAGTATAGCCTTGGTGTTTTTGGTGTTTTCGGTCGATTTTTCGACATGCTATATTTTCGTGTTTTGGACTGTTTTTGCAACATTCTATGCCATGGTGTGTTTCGGCACGCTATTTAATGCGGTTTTCAGCTGTTTTTGGGACATGTCAAATTTTGACATTTTTCGCCATAGTATAGCCTTGGTGTTTTTGGTGTTTTCGGTCGATTTTTCGACATGCTATATTTTGGTGTTTTGGACTGTTTTTGCAACATTCTATGCCATGGTGTGTTTCGGCACGCTATTTAATGCGGTTTTCAGCTATTTTGGGGACATGTCAAATTTTGACATTTTTCGCCATAGTATAGCCTTGGTGTTTTTGGTGTTTTCGGTCGATTTTTCGACATGCTATATTTTGGTGTTTTGGACTGTTTTTGCAACATTCTATGCCATGGTGTGTTTCAGCACGCTATTTAATGCGGTTTTCAGCTGTTTTTGGGACATGTCAAATTTTGACATTTTTTGTTGCCATAGTATAGCCTTGGTGTTTTTGGTGTTTTCGGTCGATTTTTCGACATGCTATATTTTGGTGTTTTGGACTGTTTTTGCAACATTCTATGCCATGGTGTGTTTCGGCATGCTATTTAATGCGGTTTTCAGCTGTTTTTGGGACATGTCAAATTTTGACATTTTTCGCAATAGTATAGCCTTGGTGTTTTTGGTGTTTTCGGTCGATTTTTCGACATGCTATATTTTGGTGTTTTGGACTGTTTTTGCAACATTCTATGTCATGGTGTGTTTCGGCATGCTGTTTAATGCGGTTTTCAGCTGTTTTTGGGACATGTCAAATTTTGACATTTTTCGCAATAGTATAGCCTTGGTGTTTTTGGTGTTTTCGGTCGATTTTTCGACATGCTATATTTTGGTGTTTTGGACTGTTTTTGCAACATTCTATGCCATGGTGTGTTTCGGCACGCTATTTAATGCGGTTTTCAGCTGTTTTGGGGACATGTCAAATTTTGACATTTTTCGCCATAGTATAGCCTTGGTGTTTTTGGTGTTTTTTGGTGTTTTCGGTCGATTTTTTAAGATGTTGTAATTTGGTCTTTTGGGCCGTTTTTGCAACATTCTATGCCATGGCGTGTTTCAGGACGCTATTTAATGCGGTTTTCAGCTGTTTTGGGGACATGTCAAATTTTGACATTTTTCGCCATAGTATAGCCTTGGTGTTTTTGGTGTTTTCGGTCGATTTTTCGACATGCTATATTTTGGTGTTTTGGACTGTTTTTGCAACATTCTATGCCATGGTGTGTTTCAGCACGCTATTTAATGCGGTTTTCAGCTGTTTTGGGGACATGTCAAATTTTGACATTTTTCGCCATAGTATAGCCTTGGTGTTTTTGGTGTTTTCGGTCGATTTTTCGACATGCTATATTTTGGTGTTTTGGACTGTTTTTGCAACATTCTATGCCATGGTGTGTTTCGGCATGCTATTTAATGTGGTTTTCCTGCTAATTTTAGGACATGTCAAATTTTGACATTTTTCGCCGTAGTATAGCCTTGGTGTTTTTGGTGTTGTCTGTCGATTTTTCGACATGCTATATTTTGGTGTTTTGGACTGTTTTTGCAACATTCTATGCCATGGTGTGTTTCAGCATGCTATTTAATGCGGTTTTCAGCTGTTTTAGGGACATGTCAAATTTTGACATTTTTTGTTGCCATAGTATAGCCTTGGTGTTTTTGGTGTTTTCGGTCGATTTTTCGACATGCTATATTTTGGTGTTTTGGACTGTTTTTGCAACATTCTATGCCATGGTGTGGTTAGGCATGCTATTTAATGCGGTTTTCAGCTGTTTTGGGGACATGTCAAATTTTGACATTTTTCGCCATAGTATAGCCTTGGTGTTTTTGGTGTTTTCGGTCGATTTTTCGACATGCTATATTTTGGTGTTTTGGACTGTTTTTGCAACATTCTATGCCATGGTGTGTTTCAGCATGCTATTTAATGCGGTTTTCAGCTGTTTTAGGGACATGTCAAATTTTGACATTTTTTGTTGCCATAGTATAGCCTTGGTGTTTTTGGTGTTTTCGGTCGATTTTTCGACATGCTATATTTTGGTGTTTTGGACTGTTTTGCAACATTCTATGCCATGGTGTGTTTCGGCACGCTATTTAATGCGGTTTTCTGCTGTTTTTGGGACATGTCAAATTTTGACATTTTTCGCCATAGTATAGCCTTGATGTTTTTGGTGTTTTCGGTCGATTTTTCGACATGCTATATTTTGGTGTTTTGGACTGTTTTTGCAACATTCTATGCCATGGTGTGTTTCGGCATGCTATTTAATGCGGTTTTCAGCTGTTTTGGGGACATGTCAAATTTTGACATTTTTCGCCATAGTATAGCCTTGGTGTTTTTGGTGTTTTCGGTCGATTTTTCGACATGCTATATTTTGGTGTTTTGGACTGTTTTTGCAACATTCTATGCCATGGTGTGGTTAGGCATGCTATTTAATGCGGTTTTCAGCTGTTTTGGGGACATGTCAAATTTTGACATTTTTTGTTGCCATAGTATAGCCTTGGTGTTTTTGGTGTTTTCGGTCGATTTTTCGACATGCTATATTTTGGTGTTTTGGACTGTTTTTGCAACATTCTATGCCATGGTGTGTTTCGGCATGCTATTTAATGCGGTTTTCAGCTGTTTTGGGGACATGTCAAATTTTGACATTTTTCGCCATAGTATAGCCTTGGTGTTTTTGGTGTTTTCGGTCGATTTTTCATATTATATTTGCGTTTTGGATCGTTTTGAAACATTCTATTAAGTGGTGTGTTTCCGCATGCTGTTTAATGCGGTTTCAGTTGCTTTGGGACATGTCACCTTACATTTTTCGCCAGAGATAGTTTTGATGTTTTTGGACGATTTTTCGACATGCTATATTTTGGTGTTTTTTCCGGTTTTTGCAACATTCTATGTCATGTGTGTTTTGGGCATGCTGTTTAACGCGGTTTTCAGCTGTTTTTGGGACATGTCAACTTCTGACATTTTCACCATAGTGTAGCCTTTGGTGTTTTTGGTGTTTTCAACGACATTTCTCGGCTACGGATATGTTTTGGTGTTTTGGACTGTTTTTGCAACATTCTATGTCATGGTGTGTTTCGGCATGCTGTTTAATGCGGTTTTCAGCTGTTTTGGGGACATGTCAAATTTTGACTTTTTTCGCCGTAGTATAGCCTTGATGTTTTTGGACGATTTTTCGACATGCTATATTTTGGTGTTTTTTCCGGTTTTTGCAACATTCTATGCCATGGTGTGTTTCGACATGCTGTTTAATGCAATTTCGTTGTTTTGGGAGTTACGTCAAATTTTTGACATTTTTCTACCATAGTATAGCCTTTGATGTTTTTGGTGTTTCGGCCCATTTTTCGATGCTATATTTTGCGTTTCGGACTGTTTTGCAACATTCTGCCATGGTACTTCGGCATGCTGTTTGACGCGGGTTTTCAGTTGTTTTGGGGGACATGTCAAATTTTGACATTTTTTGTTGCCACAGTATAGCCTTGGTGTTTTGGTGTTTTTCACGATTTTTCATACGCGTATTTTGCGTTTTTGACTGTTTTTGCAACATTCTATGTCATGGTGCGTTTCTTAATGCTGTTTAACGCGGTTTTCAGTTGTTTTTGGACATGTCAAATTTTGACATTTTCGCGAATAGTATAGCCTTATGTTTTGGTGTTTTCGGCCCATTTTCGACATGCTAGATTTTTGGTGTTTTTCCAGTTTTTAAACATTCATGCCATGGTGTGTTTCCTGCTAAAGACGCCTATTTAACGCGTGTTTTCAGTTGTTTTGGGACATGTCAAATTTTGACATTTTTCGCCATAGTATACCTTTGGTGTTTTTAGAAGCTGGTCGCATTTTCTGACATGCTATATTTTCTGTTTTGGACTGTTTTTGCAAATATCTCTATGCCATGGTGTGTTTCGGCACGCCTATTTAATGCGGTTTTCAGCTATTTGGGGACATGTCAAATTTTTGACATTTTCGCCATAGTATAGCCTTGGTGTTTTTGTTGTCTGTCGATTTTTCTATTACGCGCTATATTTTGGTGTTTTTGACCGTTTTGCAACATTCTATGCCATGTGTTTCAGCATGCTATTAATGCGGTTTCAGTTGTTTTAGGACATGTCAAATTTTGACATTTTTTGTTGCCATAGTATAGCCTTTGGTGTTTTGGTGTTTTCGTCGATTTTCGACATGCTATATTTTAGTGTTTTGGACTGTTTTGAAACATTCTATGTCATGGTGTGTTTCCGCATGCTATTTTAATGCGGTTTTCAGCTCTTTGGGACATGTCAAATTTGACATTTTTCGCCATAGTATAGCCTTTGGTGTTTTTGTTTTCAAATGCATTTTCTCGACATGCTATATTTTGTTTTGACAAGGTTTTGCAACATTCATGCCATGGTGTGTTTCGCACGCTTATTTAATGTGTGTGTTTTGTTTGTTTTAGGGACACAAATTTTGACATTTTTTGTTGCCAGTATTAGCCCTTGGTGTTTTTGGTGTTTTCGGGTCGATTTTCCGACATGCTATATTTTGGTGTTTTTGACTGTTTTTGAAACATTCTATGCCATGGTGTGTTTTCGTTAGCTTAACGTGGTTTTCAGCTGTTTTGGGGACATGTCAAATTTCACATTTTCTTAACAATATAGCCTTGTGTTTTGGTGTTTTGGCCCATTTTTTCACATGCTATATTTTGCGTTTTGGACCGTTTTTTGCAATATTCTATGCTGGCGGTGTGTTTCCATGCTATTTAACGGTTTTCAGCTGTTTTGTACATGTCAAATTTTGACATTTTTCGGCCATAGTATAGCCTTGGTGTTTTGGTGTTTTGCCCATTTTTTCTACATGCTATATTTGCGGGTGTTTTTGACTGTTTTTGCAACATTCTATGCCATGGTGTGTTTCAGCATATTTAATGCTGTTTTCAGTTGTTTTGGGACATGTCAAATTTGACATTTTTTTGTTGCCATAGTATAGCCTTTGGTGTTTTTGGTGTTTTGCCATTTTTCGACATGCTATATTTGGTGTTTTGGACTGTTTTTGCAACATTCTATGTCATGGTGTGTTTCGCATGCTGTTTAATGGTTTTCAGTTGTTTTGGGGACATGTCAAAATTTTTGACATTTTTCGCCATAGTATAGCCTTTGGTGTTTTTGGTGTTTTCGGGTCGATTTTTCTATTACGCTATATTTTCGTTTGGACTGTTTTGCAACATTCTATGCTATGGTGTGTTTCGCACGCTTATTTAATGCGTGTGTTCTCAGCTGTTTTTGGGATATGTCAAATTTTGACATTTTTCGCCATAGTATAGCCTTGGTGTTTTTGGTGTTTTGGTGTTGTCTGCCCATTTATTACGTGCTATATTTTGCGTTTTGACTGTTTTTGCAACATTCTATGCCATGGTGTGTTTCAGCACGCTATTTAATGCGGTTCTCAGCTGTTTTTGGGACATGTCAAATTTTGACATTTTTTGTTGCCATTGTATAGCCTTGGTGTTTTTGATGTTTTCGGTCGATTCTTCAACATGCTAGATTTTGGTGTTTTTTCCGGTTTTTGCAACATTCTATGCCATGGTGTGTTTCGGCATGCTGTTTAATGCAATTTTCTGCTGTTTTTGGGACATGTCAAATTTTGACATTTTTCGCAATAGTATAGCCTTGGTGTTTTTGGTGTTTTCGGTCGATTTTTCGACATGCTATATTTTGGTGTTTTGGACTGTTTTGTAAATATCTCCATGCCATGGTGTGTTTCGCAGGCTATTTAATGCAGTTTTAGTTGTTTTTGGGACATGTCAATTTTACATTTTTTTGTTGCCATATATACTTTGTGTTTTTGGTGTTTCGCCCATTTTTTCGACATGCTATATTTTGGTGTTTTGACTGTTTTTGCAACATTCTATGCCATGGTGTGGTTAGCATGCTATTAATGGGGTTTCAGGCTGTTTTAGACATCAATTCTTGACATTTTCATAGCATAGCCTTGGTGTTTTAAAATGTCATGTGCAAGCTTAGCTTAGCTTCTGCATATTTATGTGGTACTTCACCACCTTGGGCTCTAGGGACACAGAGCCTGGGTTCATGAACTGTACCACGCTAATCCCAGCGTTTCCTCGAGTCGTTCCTTTGTTTCCTAGTTTCCCTGGATCCTGGCTGTGAACCTTGACTGTGCCTGACTGTGGTGATATTGTGTTGATTAATTAATTCCTGCTCTTGGTTGTGCTCTGTGCTGTGCTGTACTTGATTCTGTGCCCCGTCAGCCTCAGTGATCGTGGTTCAGTCCTGGTTGCGCTGATGTTGTGATCTGCTCTTGGACAACCTCTTCATGCATGAGACTTATCATCTCTCTCAACATCATCATAGAGAGCAATTACTAATTCCACACCTACCATTATTGTAATACACACAACGCCTATTATTGCTGTGCCCCCCCCCCCCCCACCCTCTCCCCTCTTCTTTCTTCCTTTTTGTCATGATTGTATTTCATTTGGTTATTTATTTATATCTATTGCTCGCTCTGTTCTGTCTTGGAAGAGGGATCCTCAATATCCTCTACGCCTTCCCAGGTTTCTTCCTTTTCCTGTTACAGGTGTCTTTTGGGAGTTTTCCTCGGTGATGTGGAGGGTCTGAGGGCAGAGGATGTCAGACACTGTGCTTCTCCTGAGGTAAAATCATGTTTTGTTAATGGGCTCTATAAATAAAACCACTGACTGACTGAAAGCTTTCAGTCGGTTCTTCAACATGCTAGATTTTGTGTTTTGATCATTTTATTCATGCCATGGTGTGTTTCGCACGCTTATTGCACGCGGTTTTCAGCTGCTGTGGACATGTCAATGTTTACATTTTTCGCCACAGTATATCTTTGTTTTGGTGTTTCTCGGTCGATTTTTCTGATACATGCCAGATTTTAAGTTTGGGACTGTTTTTTCATTGTCCTACGCCATGGCGTGTTTCGGCATGATATGTAATGCGGTTCTCACATGTTATTTGGATGTCATTGACGTAACCCGACCATTTACCCATGACAAAACAAAGGAAGTACCAAAAGAATGTAATAATCAAAGCAATTTATTAAACAAATTAAGGTTGTATATAACATAATGAAAAACAAATTGAATGGGATGTGATTATCAGTTTATCAGGAATGTAAAATGTGTTGTGTGAGTGGTCATGCAATGTGTAGGATGTTGTAAGATGCACAAATCACATAAACAGATCGGAAAAAGCTTCAGAAGGGCCACATCACCAGGGGAGTTTCTGCAGGAGAAGAGACAGAGACAATCGTTCACCAGCTTATAACTGAGCACTGGGACCAGGTGTTCCCAGAAAGCACTGACCAACTACTGGAAGAAGAGTCAGCAGACCCTTGCAGACAGGGCTGAGGTGTCCACAGAGGACATCACGGGCAAATTTTACACATTTTCGCCATAGTATAGCCTTGGTGTTTTTTGGTGTTTTCGCCCATTTTTTGATATGTTGTAATTCTGGTCTTTTAACAAGCGGTAACTTTCTATGCCATGGTGTGTTTTGGCATGTTATTTAATGCGTTTTCTAGCTCTTTTGGGACATACAATTTTTGACATTTTTCTAGTATAGCCTTGGTGTTTTTAGTGTTTTCGGTCGGTTCTTCAACATGCTAGATTTTGGTGTTTTGGACTGTTTTTGCAACATTCTATGCCATGGTGTGTTTCGGCATGCTATTTAATGTGATTTTCGGCTCTTTTTGTATATGTCAAATTTTACATTTTCGCCAGTAGCCTTTGTGTTTTGACTGTTTTGCAACATTCTGTTGCTGGTGTGTTTCTGCAATGGTATTAATTGTTTATTGTTTTGGACATGTCAAATTTGACATTTTTTACGCTATAGCATAGCCTTGGTGTTTTTGGCGTGTTTCTACCATTTTTCGACATGCTATATATTTTTATGTTTTGACTGTTTTTGGGTAAATATTCTGCCATGGTGTGTTTAACGCATTTTAATATCAGTTGTTTTTTGGGATGTCAAATGACGATTTTTGTTGCCATAGTATAGCCTTGTGTTTTTGGTGTTTTCAACGATTTTCAATTATTACCGTTTTAAGGTTTGACTGTTTTTGCAACATCCTGTTGCAGTGTTTCAGCACGCTATTTAATGCCAGTCGTTTTAGTATGTCAATTTTACATTTTTTATTGCCATAGTATAGCCTTTGGTGTTTTTGGTGTTTTCGGCCCATTTTCGACACTATGTTTTGGTGTTTTGACCGCAATATCCTATGCCATGGTGTGTTTCAGCACCATTAATGCCAAGCTTTTCAGTTGTTTTGTATGTCAAATTTTTGATATTGTTAGTGCATAGCCTTTGGTGTTAGGCTGGGCTCATTTTCACATGCTATATTTTGGGTGTTTTGATGTTTTTTGTAAATATTCTAAATAAGGTGTTTGCATGCTGTTTAATGCGTCAATGTTTTTGGACATGTCAAATTTGACATTTTCATAGTATAGCCTTGCGTTTTTTGTAGCTTTTGGCCTGCTTTTTTCCGACATGCTATATTTGCGTTTTTTCCGGCTTTTGCAAATATTCTATGGTGTGTTTCGGCATGCTATTTAATGCGACACGCTTCCTTTTTTGGGACATGTCAATTTGACATTTTCCTAGTATAGCCTTGGTGTTTTTTGTGTTTTCGTCGATCTTTTCTCACATAATTTTGGTGTTTTGATCATTTTTGCAAATATTCTATGCCATGGTGTATGTTTCAACGCCATTTAATGCGTTTGTTGTTTTAGGGATGCGTCACTTTGACATTTTTTGTTGCCATAGTATAGCCTTGGTGTTTTTGTGGTGTTTTCGGCCCATTTTCTCGACATGCCATTTTGCGTTTTTTGACTGTTTTTTTGTAACATTCTATGCCATGGTGTGTTTCGCATGTTATTTGAATATTTATTGCTCTTTTTGGGTTACGTCAACTTGACATTTTTTCCAGTATAGCCTTGGTGTTTTTGTGTTGCCCATTTTCTATATGCTATATTTTGGTGTTTTTGGATCAGTTTTTGGCAAACATTCTATGCCATGGTGGTTAGGCATGCTATTTAATGCGGTTTTCAGTTGTTTTGGGGGACATGTCAATTTTGACTTTTTTGTTGCTACAGATAGCCTTTGTGTTTTTGTGTTTTCTTTACCATTTTCATTATTATATTTTGCGTTTTGGACTGTTTTTAAACATTCTATGCCAGTGGTGTGTTTTGCACGCCATTTAGAATGCGGTTTTCAGCTGTTTTGGACATGTCAACCTTGACATTTTCATAGCATATCTTTGGTGTTTTGCGTTTTGCCCAGCTTTTTCTCGACATGCTATATTTTGGTGTTTTTTCCGGGTTTCTTTTTGCAAACATTCTATGCCATGGTGTTTCGCATGCTATTTAATGCGATTTTGCCTTTTTGGGACACAGTCAATTTGACATTTTTCCATAGTATAGCCCTTGTGTTTTTGGTGTTTTCACGATCTTTACATGCTATTTTGGTGTTTTTGACTGTTTTGGCAACATTCTATGCCATGGTGTAAGTTTCAAATGCTATTTAATGCGGGTTTTTATTGCTTCGTAATATGTCAAATTTTGACATTTTTTGTTGCCATAGTATACAGCCTTGGTGTTTTTGTTTTCGGCTCATTTTTCGATGTTATATTTTGCGTTTTTGACTGTTTTTAAATATTCTATGCCATGGTGTGTTTGCATGTTATTTATCGATTTTCGGTTTTAGACACATGTCAAATTTTGACATTTTTCCATAGTATAGCCTTGTGTTTTTGGTGTTTTCGGCTTCCGATTTTATTACATGCTATATTTTGGTGTTTTGACTGTTTTGCAACATTCGCGCCATGGTGGTTAGGCATGCTTATTTAATGCGGTTTTCAGTTGTTTTGGGGACATGTCAAATTTTGACATTTTTTGTTTTTCGCCATAGTATAGCCTGGTGTTTTTTGGTGTTTTCGGCTCATTGCATATATTTTGTGTTTTTGAATCATTTTGCAACATTCTATGCCATGGTGTGTTTCAGTTGTTTAATGCGGTTTTATTGTTTTTTGGGACATGTCACCTTGACATTTTCGCCATAGTATGTCTTGGTGTTTTTTGGTGTTTTTGGTCGCTTTTTCGGGACATGCTATATTTGCGTTTTTTCCGTTTTTGCAACATTCTATGCCATGGTGTGTTTCGCACGCCATTAATGCGATTGCTCTTTTGGGACGTCAAATTTTGACATTTTTCTCCAGCATATTTCCTGGTGTTTTGGTGTTTTCGCCCATTTTTTATTATTATATTTTGTTTTGATCTGTTTTGCAACATTCTTATGCCATGGTGTGCTAGGGTATATTATTGAATGCTAGTTTTCAGCTTGTTTGGGGACATGTCAAATTTTGACATTTTTGTCGCTAGTATAGCCTTTGGTGTTTTGGTGTTTTGGCCCATTTTCCCACGTTATATTTTGGTGTTTGGACTGTTTTTGTAACATTCTATGCCAGCGGTGTTTCTTGCATGCTGTTTAACGGTTTTCAGTTGTTTTTGGGACACAAATTTCACATTTTCATAGTATAGCCTTGGTGTTTTTATGTTTTCTACGCTTTTTTCTCGATATGCCATATTTTGTTTTTTCCGGTTTTTGCACAATTTATGCCATGGTGTGTTTCGCATGCTATTTAATGCGCGCCATTTTCTCGCTTCCTTTTTGGGACATGTCAATTTGACATTTTTCTCCATAGTATATAGCCTTTGGTGTTTTTGGTGTTTTCTGGCCCATTTTTCGACATGCTATATTTGGTGTTTTTGATTGTTTTTGTAATATTCTTAATGCTATGGTGTTTTTGCACGCTTATTTAATGTGTTTTAGTTGTTTTAGGACATGTCACCTTGACATTTTTGTTGCCATAGTATAGCCTGGTGTTTTTTGGTGTTTTCGGCCCATTTTCTATTACGCTATATTTTATGTTTGACTGTTTTGGTACATTCTATGCCATGGTGTGTTTCGCATGCTATTTATCGCGATTTTCGGCTCTTTTGGGACATGTCAAATTTTGACATTTTTCCATAGTATAGCCTTTGGTGTTTTTGCGGGCCGGTCGATTTTTCGACATGCCATATTTTGCGTTTTGACCGTTTTGGCAACATTCTATGCTATGTGTTTCAGCAGCACGCTATTTAATGCGCGGTTTTCAGTTGTTTTTGGGACATGTCACCGACATTTTTGTTGCCAGCAGGTAGTCTTTGTTTTTGTGTTTTCGTCGATTTTTTCACATGCTATATTTTCCTTGGTGTTTTTGACTGTTTTTTATAAACATTCTATGCCAGGTGTGTTTTGCATGCTCTTTAATGCGCGGTCGCTCTTTTTGGGGGACACATGTCGTACTGACATTTTTCGCCATAGTATAGCCTCGTGTTTTTGGTGTTTTCGGTCGATTTTCATGATGCTATATTTTGGTGTTTTTCCGTTTTGCAAATATTCGTTATGGTGTGTTTCGCATGCTATTTATCGCGATTTTCGGTTTTTGGGACATGTCAAATTTTACATTTTTCCAGTATATTTTGGTGTTTTCTGGTCGATTTCAAGATACATTTTGGTGTTTGACTGTTTTTGCAACATTCTATGCCATGGTGTGTTTTACGTTTTAATGTGTTTTCAGTTTCTTTTGGGGACATGTCAAATTTTGACATTTTTCGCCATAGTATAGCCTTGGTGTTTTTTGGTGTTTTCTTGTCGATTTTTCTATTATGCTATATTTTGGTGTTTTTTGACTGTTTTTAAAACACTGTTATGGTGTAGTTAGGCATGCTATTTAATGCGGTTTTCAGCTCTTTGGGGACATGTCAATTTTGACAATTTCGCCATAGTAGCCTTGGTGTTTTTGGTGTTTTCGGCCCATTTTTCAACATACTATGTTTTGCGTTTTGGACTGTTTTAAACATCCCATGCCATGGTGTGTTTCAGCACGCTATTTACCGCTGTTTTCAGTTGTTTTTGGGATACGTCAAATTTTGACATTTTTAAGTTGCCATAGTATAGCCTTTGGTGTTTTTGGTGTTTTCGGTCGTATTTCACATGCTATTTTGGTGTTTTGACAGTTTTTGCAACATCTTGTTGCAGTGTGTTTTGGCATGCTCTTAATGCGGTTTTTCGCTTTTGGGGACATGTCACTTGCATTTTTCTACCATATAGCCTTGGTGTTTTGGTGTTTTCGGCCCATTATTACGCTATATTTTGGTGTTTTTGACTGTTTTTGCAACATTCTATGCCATGGTGGTTAGGCACGCCATTAATGCGGTTTCTTTCAGTTGTTTTGGGACATGTCAAATTTTGGAGATTTTTGTTACAGTATAGCTCTTGGTATGTTTTTGGTGTTTTCGGCTCCATTTTCTATTACGCTATATTTTGCGTTTTGGACTGCTTGCAACATTCTATGCCATGGGTGTTTCGCACGCTGTTTAATGCGTGTTTTCAGTTGTTTTTGGGATATGTCAAATTTACATTTTTCGCCCATAGTATAGCCTTTGGTGTTTTGGTGTTTTCGATTTTTCGACATGCTATATTTTGTGTTTTTGACTGTTTTTGCAACATTCTATGCCATGGTGTGTTTCGCATGCTATTTAATGCTGTTTTCAGCTGTTTTTGGGACATGTCAAATTTTGACATTTTTGTTGCCATAGTATAGCCTTGGTGTTTTTGGTGTTTTCGGTCGATTTTTCGAACATGCTATATTTTGGTGTTTTTGACTGTTTTGCAACATTCTATGCCATGGTGTGTTTCGCACGGTATTTAATGCTGTTTTCAGCTGTTTTGGGACATGTCAAATTTTGACATTTTTCCTTGCCATAGTATAGCCTTGGTGTTTTGGTGTTTTTGGCCCATTTTCGATTATGCTATATTTTGGTGTTTTTGACTGTTTTTGCAACATTCTATGCCATGGTGTGTTTCGCACGGTATTTAATGTTGTTTTCAGTTGTTTTTGGGACATGTCAAATTTTGACATTTTTGTTGCCATAGTATAGCCTTGGTGTTTTGGTGTTTTCGGTCGATTTTTCGACATGCTATATTTTGGTGTTTGACTTGTTTTTGCAACATTCTATGCCATGGTGTGTTTCGCATGCGGTATTTAATGCTGTTTTCAGTTGTTTTTGGGACATGTCAAATTTTGACATTTTTTGCCATATAGTATAGCCTTGGTGTTTTGGTGTTTTCGGTCGATTTTTCGACATGCTATATTTGGTTTTTTGACTGTTTTTGCAACATTCTATGCCATGGTGTGTTAGCACGCATCTATTTAATGCTGTTTTCAGTTGTTTTGGGACATGTCAAATTTTGACATTTTTGTTGCCATAGTATAGCCTTTGGTGTTTTTGGTGTTTTCGCCCATTTTTCCGACATGCTATATTTTGGTTTTTGGACTGTTTTGCAACATTCTATGCCATGGTGTGTTTTGGCATGCTCTTTAATGCGGTTTTCAGTTGTTTTTGGGACATGTCAAATTTTGACATTTTTGCCATAGTATAGCCTTGGTGTTTTTGGTGTTTTCGGTCGATTTTTCGACATGCTATATTTTGGTGTTTTGACTGTTTTTGCAACATTCTATGCCATGGTGTGTTTTGGCATGCTATTTAATGCTGTTTTCAGTTTTTTGGGGACATGTCAAATTTTGACATTTTTTGCCATAGTATAGCCTTTGGTGTTTTGGTGTGTTTTCGGCCCATTTTTCGACATGCTATATTTTGGTGTTTTGACTGTTTTTGCAACATTCTATGCCATGGTGTGTTTGGCATGCTCATTTAATGCTGTTTTCAGCTCTTTTGGGGACATGTCAAATTTTGACATTTTTGTTGCCATAGTATAGCCTTAGTGTTTTTGGTGTTTTCGGTCGATTTTTCGACATGCTATATTTTGGTGTTTTGACTGTTTTTGCAACATTCTATGCCATGGTGTGTTTTGGCATGCTATTTAATGCGGTTTTCAGCTGTTTTGGGACATGTCAAATTTTGACATTTTTGTTGCCATAGTATAGCCTTAGTGTTTTTGGTGTTTTTCGATTTTTCGACATGCTATATTTTGGTGTTTTGGACAGTTTTTGCAACATTCTATGCCATGGTATGTTTTGGCATGCTATTTAATGCGGTTTTCAGCTGTTTGGGGACATGTCAAATTTTGACATTTTTTGTTGCCATAGTATAGCCTTGGTGTTTTTTGTGTTTTCGGTCGATTTTTCGACATGCTATATTTTGGTGTTTTGACTGTTTTTGCAACATTCTATGCCATGGTGTGTTTGCATGCTCTTTAATGCGGTTTTCAGCTCTTTTGGGACATGTCAAATTTTGACATTTTTCGCCATAGTATAGCCTTGGTGTTTTTTGGTGTTTTCGGTCGATTTTTCGACATGCTATATTTTGGTGTTTGACTGTTTTGCAACATTCTATGCCATGGTGTGTTTGGCATGCTATTTAATGCGGTTTTCAGCTCTTTTGGGGACATGTCAAATTTTGACATTTTTGTTGCCATAGTATAGCCTTTGGTGTTTTTGGTGTTTTCGGTCGATTTTTCGACATGCTATATTTTGGTGTTTTGACTGTTTTGCAACATTCTATGCCATGGTGTGTTTCATGCTATTTAATGCTGTTTTCAGTTGTTTTTGGGGACATGTCAAATTTTGACATTTTTTGTTGCCATAGTATAGCCTTGGTGTTTTGGTGTTTTCGGTCGATTTTCGACATGCTATATTTTGGTGTTTTGGACTGTTTTTGCAACATTCTATGCCATGGTGTGGTTAGGCATGCTATTTAATGCGGTTTTCAGCTGTTTTGGGGACATGTCAAATTTTGACATTTTTTGTTGCCATAGTATAGCCTTGGTGTTTTTGGTGTTTTCGGTCGATTTTTCGACATGCTATATTTTGGTGTTTTGGACTGTTTTTGCAACATTCTATGCCATGGTGTGTTTCGGCATGCTATTTAATGCGGTTTTCAGCTGTTTTGGGGACATGTCAAATTTTGACATTTTTTGTTGCCATAGTATAGCCTTGGTGTTTTTGGTGTTTTCGGTCGATTTTTCGTCATGCTATTTTTTGGTGTTTTGACTGTTTTTGCAACATTCTATGCCATGGTGTGTTTCGCATGCTATTTAATGCTGTTTTCAGCTCTTTTGGGGACATGTCAAATTTTGACATTTTTCGCCATAGTATAGCCTTGGTGTTTTTGGTGTTTTCGGTCGATTTTTCGACATGCTATATTTTGGTGTTTTTGACTGTTTTTGCAACATTCTATGCCATGGTGTGTTTTGGCATGCTATTTAATGCTGTTTTCAGCTGTTTTGGGGACATGTCAAATTTTGACATTTTTGCCATAGTATAGCCTTGGTGTTTTGGTGTTTTCGGTTGATTTTTCGACATGCTATATTTTGGTGTTTTTGACTGTTTTTGCAACATTCTATGCCATGGTGTGTTTCGGCACGGTATTTAATGCTGTTTTCAGCTGTTTTTGGGACATGTCAAATTTTGACATTTTTTGTTGCCATAGTATAGCCTTGGTGTTTTTGGTGTTTTCGGTCGATTTTTCGACATGCTATATTTTGGTGTTTTTGACTGTTTTTGCAACATTCTATGCCATGGTGTGTTTCAGCATGCTATTTAATGCGGTTTTCAGCTGTTTTAGGGACATGTCAAATTTTGACATTTTTTGTTGCCATAGTATAGCCTTGGTGTTTTGGTGTTTTCGGCCGATTTTTTCGACATGCTATATTTTGGTGTTTTGACTGTTTTTGCAACATTCTATGCCATGGTGTGTTTCGGCACGGTATTTAATGCTGTTTTCAGCTGTTTTTGGGACATGTCAAATTTTGACATTTTTTGCCATAGTATAGCCTTGGTGTTTTTGGTGTTTTCGGTCGATTTTTCGACATGCTATATTTAGTGTTTTGGACTGTTTTTGCAACATTCTATGCCATGGTGTGTTTCGGCACGCTATTTAATGCGGTTTTCAGCTGTTTTGGGGACATGTCAAATGTTTACATTTTTCGCCACAGTATAGCCTTGGTGTTTTTGGTGTTTTCGGTCGATTTTTCGACATGCTAGATTTTGGTGTTTTGACTGTTTTGCAACATTCTATGCCATGGTGTGTTTAAATACGGTATTTAATGCTGTTTTCAGCTGTTTTGGGGACATGTCAAATTTTGACATTTTTTGTTGCCATAGTATAGCCTTGGTGTTTTTGGTGTTTTCGGTCGATTTTTCGACATGCTATATTTTGGTGTTTTTGACTGTTTTTGCAACATTCTATGCCATGGTGTGTTTTGGCATGCTCTTTAATGCAGTTTTCAGCTCTTTTGGGGACATGTCAAATTTTGACATTTTTCGCCATAGTATAGCCTTGGTGTTTTTGGTGTTTTCGGTCGATTTTTCGACATGCTATATTTTGGTGTTTTTGACTGTTTTTGCAACATTCTATGCCATGGTGTGTTTCGGCATGCTATTCAATGCTGTTTTCAGCTGTTTTTGGGACATGTCAAATTTTGACATTTTTCGCCATAGTATAGCCTTGGTGTTTTTGGTGTTTTCGGTCGATTTTTCGACATGCTATATTTTGGTGTTTTTGACTGTTTTTGCAACATTCTATGCCATGGTGTGTTTCGCACGGTATTTAATGCTGTTTTCAGCTGTTTTTGGGACATGTCAAATTTTGACATTTTTCGCCATAGTATAGCCTTGGTGTTTTTTGGTGTTTTCGGTCGATTTTTTGATATGTTGTAATTTGGTCTTTTGGGCCGTTTTTGCAACTTTCTATGCCATGGTGTGTTTTGGCATGCTATTTAATGCGGTTTTCAGCTCTTTTGGGGACATGTCAAATTTTGACATTTTTCGCCATAGTATAGCCTTGGTGTTTTTGGTGTTTTCGGTCGATTTTTCAACATACTATGTTTTGGTGTTTTGGACTGTTTTTGAAACATTCTACGCCATGGTTTGTTTCGGCACGGTATTTAATGCTGTTTTCAGCTGTTTTTGGGACATGTCAAATTTTGACATTTTTTGTTGCCATAGTATAGCCTTGGTGTTTTTGGTGTTTTCGGTCGATTTTTCGACATGCTATATTTTGGTGTTTTTGACTGTTTTTGCAACATTCTATGCCATGGTGTGGTTAGGCATGCTATTTAATGCGGTTTTCAGCTGTTTTGGGGACATGTCAAATTTTGACATTTTTTGTTGCCATAGTATAGCCTTGGTGTTTTTGGTGTTTTCGGTCGATTTTTCGACATGCTATATTTTGGTGTTTTTGACTGTTTTTGCAACATTCTATGCCTTGGTATGTTTCGCATGCTATTTAATGCTGTTTTCAGCTGTTTTTGGGACATGTCAAATTTTGACATTTTTTGTTGCCATAGTATAGCCTTGGTGTTTTTGGTGTTTTCGGTCGATTTTTCGACATGCTATATTTTGGTGTTTTGGACTGTTTTTGCAACATTCTATGCCATGGTGTGTTTCGGCATGCTATTCAATGCTGTTTTCAGCTGTTTTTGGGACATGTCAAATTTTGACATTTTTCGCCATAGTATAGCCTTGGTGTTTTTGGTGTTTTCGGTCGATTTTTCGACATGCTATATTTTGGTGTTTTTTCCGGTTTTTGCAACATTATATGCCATGGTGTGTTTTGGCATGCTATTTAATGCTGTTTTCAGCTGTTTTTGGGACATGTCAAATTTTGACATTTTTTGTTGCCATAGTATAGCCTTGGTGTTTTTGGTGTTTTCGGTCGATTTTTCGACATGCTATATTTTGGTGTTTTTGACTGTTTTTGCAACATTCTATGCCATGGTGTGTTTCGGCACGCTATTTAATGCGGTTTTTAGCTGTTTTAGGGACATGTCAAATTTTGACATTTTTTGTTGCCATAGTATAGCCTTGGTGTTTTTGGTGTTTTCGGTCGATTTTTCGACATGCTATATTTTGGTGTTTTTGACTGTTTTTGCAACATTCTATGCCATGGTGTGTTTCGGCACGGTATTTAATGCTGTTTTCAGCTGTTTTTGGGACATGTCAAATTTTGACATTTTTTGTTGCCATAGTATAGCCTTGGTGTTTTTGGTGTTTTCGGTCGATTTTTCGACATGCTATATTTTGGTGTTTTGGACTGTTTTTGCAACATTCTATGCCATGGTGTGTTTCGGCATGCTATTCAATGCTGTTTTCAGCTGTTTTTGGGACATGTCAAATTTTGACATTTTTCGCCATAGTATAGCCTTGGTGTTTTTGGTGTTTTCGGTCGATTTTTCGACATGCTATATTTTGGTGTTTTGGACTGTTTTTGCAACATTCTATGCCATGGTGTGGTTAGGCATGCTCTTTAATGCGGTTTTCAGCTGGTTTTGGGACATGTCAAATTTTGACATTTTTTGCCATAGTATAGCCTTGGTGTTTTTGGTGTTTTCGGTCGATCTTTCGACATGCTATATTTTGGTGTTTTTGACTGTTTTTGCAACATTCTATGCCATGGTGTGTTTCGGCACGGTATTTAATGCTGTTTTCAGCTGTTTTAGTGACATGTCAAATTTTGACATTTTTTGTTGCCATAGTATAGCCTTGGTGTTTTTGGTGTTTTCGGTCGATTTTTCGACATGCTATATTTTGGTGTTTTTGACTGTTTTTGCAACATTCTATGCCATGGTGTGTTTTGGCATGCTCTTTAATGCGGTTTTCAGCTCTTTTGGGGACATGTCAAATTTTGACATTTTTCGCCATAGTATAGCCTTGGTGTTTTTGGTGTTTTCGGTCGATTTTTCGACATGCTATATTTTGGTGTTTTTGACTATTTTTTCAACATTCTATGCCATGGTGTGTTTCGGCACGGTATTTAATGCTGTTTTCAGCTGTTTTTGGGACATGTCAAATTTTGACATTTTTTGCCATAGTATAGCCTTGGTGTTTTTGGTGTTTTCGGTCGATTTTTCGACATGCTATATTTTGGTGTTTTTGACTGTTTTTGCAACATTCTATGCCATGGTGTGTTTTGGCATGCTCTTTAATGCGGTTTTCAGCTCTTTTGGGGACATGTCAAATTTTGACATTTTTCGCCATAGTATAGCCTTGGTGTTTTTGGTGTTTTCGGTCGATTTTTCGACATGCTATATTTTGGTGTTTTTGACTGTTTTTGCAACATTCTATGCCATGGTGTGTTTCGGCACAGTATTTAATGCTGTTTTCTGCTGTTTTTGGGACATGTCAAATTTTGACATTTTTTGTTGCCATAGTATAGCCTTGGTGTTTTTGGTGTTTTCGGTCGATTTTTCGACATGCTATATTTTGGTGTTTTGGACTGTTTTTGCAACATTCTATGCCATGGTGTGTTTCGGCATGCTGTTTAATGCGGTTTTCAGCTGTTTTTGGGACATGTCAAATTTTGACATTTTTCGCCATAGTATAGCCTTGGTGTTTTTGGTGTTTTCGGTCGATTTTTCGACATGCTATATTTTGGTGTTTTTGACTGTTTTTGCAACATTCTATGCCATGGTGTGTTTCGGCACGGTATTTAATGCTGTTTTCAGCTGTTTTTGGGACATGTCAAATTTTGACATTTTTTGTTGCCATAGTATAGCCTTGGTGTTTTTGGTGTTTTCGGTCGATTTTTCGACATGCTATATTTTGGTGTTTTGGACTGTTTTTGCAACATTCTATGCCATGGTGTGTTTCGGCATGCTATTTAATGCGATTTTCGGCTCTTTTTGGGACATGTCAAATTTTGACATTTTTCTCCATAGTATAGCCTTGGTGTTTTCGGTCGATTTTTCGACATGCTATATTTTGGTGTTTTGGACTGTTTTTGCAACATTCTATGCCATGGTGTGGTTAGGCATGCTCTTTAATGCTGTTTTCAGCTGTTTTTGGGACATGTCAAATTTTGACATTTTTTGCCATAGTATAGCCTTGGTGTTTTTGGTGTTTTCGGTCGATTTTTCGACATGCTATATTTTGGTGTTTTTGACTGTTTTTGCAACATTCTATGCCATGGTGTGTTTCGGCACGGTATTTAATGCTGTTTTCAGCTGTTTTTGGGACATGTCAAATTTTGACATTTTTTGTTGCCATAGTATAGCCTTGGTGTTTTTGGTGTTTTCGGTCGGTTTTCGACATGCTATATTTTGTGTGTTTTGACTGTTTTGCAACATTCTATTCCATGGTGTGTTTTGGCATGCTCTTTAATGCGGTTTTCAGCTCTTTTGGGGACATGTCAAATTTTGACATTTTTTGCCATAGTATAGCCTTGGTGTTTTTTGTGTTTTCGGTCGATTTTTCGACATGCTATATTTTGGTGTTTTTGACTATTTTTGCAACATTCTATGCCATGGTGTGTTTCGGCACGGTATTTAATGCTGTTTTCAGCTGTTTTTGGGACATGTCAAATTTTGACATTTTTTGTTGCCATAGTATAGCCTTGGTGTTTTTGGTGTTTTCGGTCGATTTTTCGACATGCTATATTTTGGTGTTTTTGACTGTTTTTGCAACATTCTATGCCATGGTGTGTTTTGGCATGCTCTTTAATGCGGTTTTCAGCTCTTTTGGGGACATGTCAAATTTTGACATTTTTCGCCATAGTATAGCCTTGGTGTTTTTGGTGTTTTCGGTCGATTTTTCGACATGCTATATTTTGGTGTTTTTGACTGTTTTTGCAACATTCTATGCCATGGTGTGTTTCGGCACGGTATTTAATGCTGTTTTCAGCTGTTTTTGGGACATGTCAAATTTTGACATTTTTTGTTGCCATAGTATAGCCTTGGTGTTTTTGGTGTTTTCGGTCGATTTTTCGACATGCTATATTTTGGTGTTTTGACTGTTTTGCAACATTCTATGCCATGGTGTGTTTCGCATGCTGTTTAATGCGGTTTTCAGCTGTTTTTGGGACATGTCAAATTTTGACATTTTTCGCCATCGTATAGCCTTGGTGTTTTTGGTGTTTTCGGTCGATTTTTCGACATGCTATATTTTGGTGTTTTTGACTATTTTTGCAACATTCTATGCCATGGTGTGTTTCGGCATGCTATTTAATGCGATTTTCGGCTCTTTTTGGGACATGTCAAATTTTGACATTTTTCTCCATAGTATAGCCTTGGTGTTTTTGGTGTTTTCGGTCGATTTTTCGACATGCTATATTTTGGTGTTTTGGACTGTTTTTGCAACATTCTATGCCATGGTGTGTTTCGGCATGCTCTTTAATGCGGTTTTCAGCTGTTTTTGGGACATGTCAAATTTTGACATTTTTCGCCATAGTATAGCCTTGGTGTTTTTGGTGTTTTCGGTCGATTTTTCGACATGCTATATTTTGGTGTTTTTGACTGTTTTTGCAACATTCTATGCCATGGTGTGTTTCGGCACGGTATTTAATGCTGTTTTCAGCTGTTTTTGGGACATGTCAAATTTTGACATTTTTTGTTGCCATAGTATAGCCTTGGTGTTTTTTGTGTTTTCGGTCGATTTTTCGACATGCTATATTTTGGTGTTTTGGACTGTTTTTGAAACATTCTACGCCATGGTGTGGTTAGGCATGCTATTTAATGCGGTTTTCAGCTGTTTTGGGGACATGTCAAATTTTGACATTTTTTGTTGCCATAGTATAGCCTTGGTGTTTTGGTGTTTTCGGTCGATTTTTCGACATGCTATATTTTGGTGTTTTGGACTGTTTTTGCAACATTCTATGCCATGGTGTGGTTAGGCATGCTATTTAATGCGGTTTTCAGCTGTTTTGGGGACATGTCAAATTTTGACATTTTTTGTTGCCATAGTATAGCCTTGGTGTTTTTGGTGTTTTCGGTCGATTTTTCAACATGCTAGATTTTGATGTTTTTTAATTTTTTTGCAACATTCTATGCCATGGTGTGTTTCGGCACGGTATTTAATGCTGTTTTCAGCTGTTTTTGGGACATGTCAAATTTTGACATTTTTTGTTGCCATAGTATAGCCTTGGTGTTTTTGGTGTTTTCGGTCGGTTCTTCAACATGCTAGATTTTGGTGTTTTTTAATTTTTTTGCAACATTCTATGCCATGGTGTGTTTCGGCACGGTATTTAATGCTGTTTTCAGCTGTTTTGGGACATGTCAAATTTTGACATTTTTTTTGCCATAGTATAGCCTTGGTGTTTTTGGTGTTTTCGGTCGATTTTTCGACATGCTATATTTTGGTGTTTTGGACTGTTTTTGCAACATTCTATGCCATGGTGTGTTTCGGCAGGCTATTTAATGCAGTTTTTAGCTGTTTTGGGACATGTCAAATTTTGACATTTTTCGCCATAGTATAGCCTTGGTGTTTTTGGTGTTTTTGGTCAATTTTTCGACATGCTATATTTTGGTGTTTTGGACTGTTTTTGCAACATTCTATGCCATGGTGTGTTTCGGCATGCTGTTTAATGCGGTTTTCAGCTGTTTTGGGGACATGTCAAATTTTGACATTTTTCGCCATAGTATAGCCTTGGTGTTTTTGGTGTTTTCGGTCGATTTTTCGACATGCTAGATTTTGGTGTTTGGGACTGTTTTTTCATTGTCCTACGCCATGGCGTGTTTCGGCATGATATGTAATGCGGTTTTCAGCTGTTTTGGGACATGTCAAATTTTGACATTTTTTGCCATAGTATAGCCTTGGTGTTTTTGGTGTTTTTGGTCGATTTTTCGACATGCTAGATTTTGGTGTTTTTGACTGTTTTGCAACATTCTATGCCATGGTGTGTTTTGGCACGGTATTTAATGCTGTTTTTAGCTGTTTTGTGGACATGTCAAATTTTGACATTTTTTGTTGCCATAGTATAGCCTTGGTGTTTTTGGTGTTTTCGGTCGATTTTTCGACATGCTATATTTTGGTGTTTGGGACTGTTTTTTCATTGTCCTACGCCATGGCGTGTTTCGGCATGATATGTAATGCGGTTTTCAGCTTTTTTGGTACATGTCAAATTTTGACATTTTTTGCCATAGTATAGCCTTGGTGTTTTTGGTGTTTTTGGTCAATTTTTGACATGCTATATTTTGGTGTTTTGGACTGTTTTTGCAACATTCTATGCCATGGTGTGTTTCGGCATGCTGTTTAATGCGGTTTTCAGCTGTTTTGGGGACATGTCAAATTTTGACATTTTTTGTTGCCATAGTATAGCCTTGGTGTTTTTGGTGTTTTCGGTCGATTTTTCGACATGCTATATTTTGGTGTTTTGGACTGTTTTTGCAATATTCTATGGCATGGTGTGTTTCGGCACGCTATTTAATGCGGTTTTCAGCTGTTTTGGGACATGTCAAATTTTGACATTTTTCGCCATAGTATAGCCTTGGTGTTTTTGGTGGTTTCGATTTTTCGACATGCTAGATTTTGGTGTTTTGACTGTTTTGCAACATTCTATGCCATGGTGTGTTTTGGCATGCTATTTAATGCGGTTTTCAGCTCTTTTGGGGACATGTCAAATTTTGACATTTTTCGCCATAGTATAGCCTTGGTGTTTTTAGTGTTTTCGGTCGGTTCTTCAACATGCTAGATTTTGGTGTTTTGGACTGTTTTTGCAACATTCTATGCCATGGTGTGTTTCGGCACGCTATTTAATGCGGTTTTCAGCTGTTTTTGCGACATGTCAAATTTTGACATTTTTCGCCATAGTATAGCTTTGGTGTTTTTGGTGTTTTCGGTCGATTCTTCAACATGCTATATTTTGGTGTTTTTTCCGGTTTTTGCAACATTCTATGCCATGGTGTGTTTCGGCATGCTATTTAATGCGGTTTTCAGCTGTTTTTGGGACATGTCAAATTTTGACATTTTTCGCCATAGTATAGCCTTGGTGTTTTTGGTGTTTTCGGTCGATTTTTCGACATGCTAGATTTTGATGTTTTTTAATTTTTTTGCAACATTCTATGCCATGGTGTGTTTCGGCACGGTATTTAATGCTGTTTTCAGCTGTTTTTGGGACATGTCAAATTTTGTCATTTTTTGTTGCCATAGTATAGCCTTGGTGTTTTTGGTGTTTTCGGTCGATTTTTCGACATGCTATATTTTGGTGTTTTGGACTGTTTTTGCAATATTCTATGCCATGGTGTGTTTCGGCACGCTATTTAATGCGGTTTTCAGCTGTTTTGGGACATGTCAAATTTTGACATTTTTTGCCATAGTATAGCCTTGGTGTTTTTTGTGTTTTCGGTCGATTTTTCGACATGCTATATTTTGGTGTTTTTGACTATTTTTGCAACATTCTATGCCATGGTGTGTTTCGGCACGGTATTTAATGCTGTTTTCAGCTGTTTTTGGGACATGTCAAATTTTGACATTTTTTGCCATAGTATAGCCTTGGTGTTTTTGGTGTTTTCGGTCGATTTTTCGACATGCTATATTTTGGTGTTTTTGACTGTTTTTGCAACATTCTATGCCATGGTGTGTTTTGGCATGCTCTTTAATGCGGTTTTCAGCTCTTTTGGGGACATGTCAAATTTTGACATTTTTCGCCATAGTATAGCCTTGGTGTTTTTGGTGTTTTCGGTCGATTTTTCGACATGCTATATTTTGGTGTTTTTGACTGTTTTTGCAACATTCTATGCCATGGTGTGTTTCGCACAGTATTTAATGCTGTTTTCAGCTGTTTTGGGACATGTCAAATTTTGACATTTTTTGTTGCCATAGTATAGCCTTGGTGTTTTTGGTGTTTTCGGTCGATTTTTCGACATGCTATATTTTGGTGTTTTGGACTGTTTTTGCAACATTCTATGCCATGGTGTGTTTCGGCATGCTGTTTAATGCGGTTTTCAGCTGTTTTTGGGACATGTCAAATTTTGACATTTTTCGCCATAGTATAGCCTTGGTGTTTTTGGTGTTTTCGGTCGATTTTTCGACATGCTATATTTTGGTGTTTTTTCCGGTTTTTGCAACATTCTATGCCATGGTGTGTTTCGGCATGCTATTTAATGCGATTTTCGGCTCTTTTTGGGACATGTCAAATTTTGACATTTTTCTCCATAGTATAGCCTTGGTGTTTTTGGTGTTTTCGGTCGATTTTTCGACATGCTATATTTTGGTGTTTTGGACTGTTTTTGCAACATTCTATGCCATGGTGTGGTTAGGCATGCTCTTTAATGCGGTTTTCAGCTGTTTTTGGGACATGTCAAATTTTGACATTTTTCGCCATAGTATAGCCTTGGTGTTTTTGGTGTTTTCGGTCGATCTTTCGACATGCTATATTTTGGTGTTTTTGACTGTTTTTGCAACATTCTATGCCATGGTGTGTTTCGGCACGGTATTTAATGCTGTTTTCAGCTGTTTTTGGGACATGTCAAATTTTGACATTTTTTGTTGCCATAGTATAGCCTTGGTGTTTTTGGTGTTTTCGGTCGATTTTTCGACATGCTATATTTTGGTGTTTTGGACTGTTTTTGCAACATTCTATGCCATGGTGTGGTTAGGCATGCTATTTAATGCGGTTTTCAGCTGTTTTGGGGATATTTCAAATTTTGACATTTTTTGTTGCCATAGTATAGCCTTGGTGTTTTTGGTGTTTTCGGTCGATTTTTCGACATGCTATATTTTAGTGTTTTGGACTGTTTTTGCAACATTCTATGCCATGGTGTGGTTAGGCATGCTATTTAATGCGGTTTTCAGCTGTTTTGGGGACATTTCAAATTTTGACATTTTTTGTTGCCATAGTATAGCCTTGGTGTTTTTGGTGTTTTCGGTCGATTTTTCAACATGCTAGATTTTGATGTTTTTTAATTTTTTTGCAACATTCTATGCCATGGTGTGTTTCGGCACGGTATTTAATGCTGTTTTCAGCTGTTTTTGGGACATGTCAAATTTTGACATTTTTTGTTGCCATAGTATAGCCTTGGTGTTTTTGGTGTTTTCGGTCGATTTTTCAACATGCTAGATTTTGATGTTTTTTAATTTTTTTGCAACATTCTATGCCATGGTGTGTTTCGGCACGGTATTTAATGCTGTTTTCAGCTGTTTTTGGGACATGTCAAATTTTGACATTTTTTGTTGCCATAGTATAGCCTTGGTGTTTTTGGTGTTTTCGGTCGATTTTTCGACATGCTATATTTTGGTGTTTTGGACTGTTTTTGCAATATTCTATGCCATGGTGTGTTTCGGCACGCTATTTAATGCGGTTTTCAGCTGTTTTGGGACATGTCAAATTTTGACATTTTTCGCCATAGTATAGCCTTGGTGTTTTTGGTGTTTTTGGTCAATTTTTCGACATGCTATATTTTGGTGTTTTGGACTGTTTTTGCAACATTCTATGCCATGGTGGGTTTCGGCATGCTGTTTAATGCGGTTTTCAGCTTTTTTGGGGACATGTCAAATTTTGACATTTTTCGCCATAGTATAGCCTTGGTGTTTTTGGTGTTTTTGGTCGATTTTTCGACATGCTAGATTTTGGTGTTTTGGACTGTTTTTGCAATATTCTATGGCATGGTGTGTTTCGGCACGCTATTTAATGCGGTTTTCAGCTGTTTTGGGACATGTCAAATTTTGACATTTTTTGCCATAGTATAGCCTTGGTGTTTTTGGTGTTTTTGGTCGATTTTTCGACATGCTAGATTTTGGTGTTTTTTAATTTTTTTGCAACATTCTATGCCATGGTGTGTTTCGGCACGGTATTTAATGCTGTTTTCAGCTGTTTTTGGGACATGTCAAATTTTGACATTTTTTGTTGCCATAGTATAGCCTTGGTGTTTTTGGTGTTTTCGGTCGATTTTTCGACATGCTATATTTTGGTGTTTTGGACTGTTTTTGCAATATTCTATGCCATGGTGTGTTTCGGCACGCTATTTAATGCGGTTTTCAGCTCTTTTGGGACATGTCAAATTTTGACATTTTTCGCCATAGTATAGCCTTGGTGTTTTTGGTGTTTTTGGTCAATTTTTCGACATGCTATATTTTGGTGTTTTGGACTGTTTTTGCAACATTCTATGCCATGGTGTGTTTCGGCATGCTGTTTAATGCGGTTTTCAGCTTTTTTTGGGGACATGTCAAATTTTGACATTTTTCGCCATAGTATAGCCTTGGTGTTTTTGGTGTTTTTTGTCGATTTTTCGACATGCTATATTTTGGTGTTTTGGACTGTTTTTGCAATATTCTATGGCATGGTGTGTTTCGGCACGCTATTTAATGCGGTTTTCAGCTGTTTTGGGACATGTCAAATTTTGACATTTTTCGCCATAGTATAGCCTTGGTGTTTTTGGTGTTTTTGGTCGATTTTTCGACATGCTAGATTTTGGTGTTTTGACTGTTTTGCAACATTCTATGCCATGGTGTGTTTCAGCACGCTATTTAATGCGGTTCTCAGCTGTTTTTGGGACATGTCAAATTTTGACATTTTTTGTTGCCATAGTATAGCCTTGGTGTTTTTGATGTTTTCGGTCGATTCTTCAACATGCTAGATTTTGGTGTTTTTTCCGGTTTTTGCAACATTCTATGCCATGGTGTGTTTCGGCATGCTATTTAATGCGGTTTTCGGCTGTTTTTGCGACATGTCAAATTTTGACATTTTTCGCCATAGTATAGCTTTGGTGTTTTTGGTGTTTTCGGTCGATTCTTCAACATGCTATATTTTGGTGTTTTTTCCGGTTTTTGCAACATTCCATGCCATGGTGTGTTTCGGCATGCTATTTAATGCGGTTTTCAGCTGTTTTGGGACATGTCAAATTTTGACATTTTTGTTGCCATAGTATAGCCTTGGTGTTTTTGTGTTTTCGGTCGATTTTTCAACATGCTAGATTTTGATGTTTTTAATTTTTTGCAACATTCTATGCCATGGTGTGTTTCGCACGGTATTTAATGCTGTTTTCAGTTGTTTTGGGACATGTCAAATTTTGACATTTTTGTTGCCATAGTATAGCCTTGGTGTTTTGGTGTTTTCGGTTGATTTTTCGACATGCTATATTTTGGTGTTTTGGACTGTTTTTGCAATATTCTATGCCATGGTGTGTTTCGGCACGCTATTTAATGCGGTTTTCAGCTGTTTTGGGACATGTCAAATTTTGACATTTTTCGCCATAGTATAGCCTTGGTGTTTTTGGTGTTTTTGGTCAATTTTTCGACATGCTATATTTTGGTGTTTTGGACTGTTTTTGCAACATTCTATGCCATGGTGGGTTTCGGCATGCTGTTTAATGCGGTTTTCAGCTTTTTTGGGGACATGTCAAATTTTGACATTTTTCGCCATAGTATAGCCTTGGTGTTTTTGGTGTTTTTGGTCGATTTTTCGACATGCTAGATTTTGGTGTTTTGGACTGTTTTTGCAATATTCTATGGCATGGTGTGTTTCGGCACGCTATTTAATGCGGTTTTCAGCTGTTTTGGGACATGTCAAATTTTGACATTTTTCGCCATAGTATAGCCTTGGTGTTTTTGGTCGATTTTTCGACATGCTAGATTTTGATGTTTTTTAATTTTTTTGCAACATTCTATGCCATGGTGTGTTTCGGCACGGTATTTAATGCTGTTTTCAGCTGTTTTTGGGACATGTCAAATTTTGACATTTTTTGTTGCCATAGTATAGCCTTGGTGTTTTTGGTGTTTTCGGTCGATTTTTCGACATGCTATATTTTGGTGTTTTGGACTGTTTTTGCAATATTCTATGCCATGGTGTGTTTCGGCACGCTATTTAATGCGGTTTTCAGCTGTTTTGGGACATGTCAAATTTTGACATTTTTCGCCATAGTATAGCCTTGGTGTTTTTGGTGTTTTTGGTCAATTTTTCGACATGCTATATTTTGGTGTTTTGGACTGTTTTTGCAACATTCTATGCCATGGTGGGTTTCGGCATGCTGTTTAATGCGGTTTTCAGCTTTTTTGGGGACATGTCAAATTTTGACATTTTTCGCCATAGTATAGCCTTGGTGTTTTTGGTGTTTTTGGTCGATTTTTCGACATGCTAGATTTTGGTGTTTTGGACTGTTTTTGCAATATTCTATGGCATGGTGTGTTTCGGCACGCTATTTAATGCGGTTTTCAGCTGTTTTGGGACATGTCAAATTTTGACATTTTTCGCCATAGTATAGCCTTGGTGTTTTTGGTGTTTTTGGTCGATTTTTCGACATGCTAGATTTTGGTGTTTTTTCCGGTTTTTGCAACATTCTATGCCATGGTGTGTTTCGGCATGCTATTTAATGCGGTTTTCGGCTGTTTTGGGGACATGTCAAATTTTTACATTTTTCGCCATAGTATAGCCTTGGTGTTTTTGGTGTTTTCGGTTGATTCTTCAACATGCTAGATTTTGGTGTTTTTTCCGGTTTTTGCAACATTCTATGCCATGGTGTGTTTCGGCATGCTATTTAATGCGGTTTTCGGCTGTTTTTGCGACATGTCAAATTTTGACATTTTTCGCCATAGTATAGCTTTGGTGTTTTTGGTGTTTTCGGTCGATTCTTCAACATGCTATATTTTGGTGTTTTTTCCGGTTTTTGCAACATTCCATGCCATGGTGTGTTTCGGCATGCTATTTAATGCGGTTTTCAGCTGTTTTTGGGACATGTCAAATTTTGACATTTTTCGCCATAGTATAGCCTTGGTGTTTTTGGTCGATTTTTCGACATGCTATATTTTGGTGTTTTGGACTGTTTTTGCAGCATTCTATGCCATGGTGTGTTTCGGCATGCTGTTTAATGCGGTTTTCAGCTGTTTTGGGGACATGTCAAATTTTGACATTGTTCGCCATAGTATAGCCTTGGTGTTTTTGGTGTTTTCGGTCGATTTTACGACATGCTACATTTTGGTGTTTTGGACTGTTTTTGCAACATTCTATGCCATGGTGTGTTTCGGCATGCTATTCAATGCGGTTTTCGGCTGTTTTTGGGACATGTCAAATTTTGACATTTTTTGTTGCCATAGTATAGCCTTGGTGTTTTTGGTGTTTTCGGTCGATTCTTCAACATGCTACATTTTGTTTTTTTTCCGGTTTTTGCAACATTCTATGCCATGGTGTGTTTTGGCATGCTATTTAATGCGGTTTTCAGCTGTTTTGGGACATGTCAAATTTTTACATTTTTGCCAATATAAAGTATTGCAGTTTCAGCCGATTTGCTATAGTATAGTGTTTTTGGCCAGTTTTGCAACATTCCATACCATGATGTAGCTTCGCAAGGAATAATACACGGTTTTCAGCTGTTGTTGATGATGATGATGATGGTGATGATGATTGCGGTCGTGGTGATAATGATGATGGTGATAAAGATGATGGTGATGGTGACGATGATGGTGATGATGATGGCGCTTGTGGTGATGGTGATGATGGTGGTGGCGGTCGTGGTGATGGGGATGATGGTGATGATGGGGATGATGGTAATGGTGACAATGATGGTGATGATCGTGGTGATGATGATGGCAGTCGAGGTGATAATGATGATGGTGATGACGGTGACGGTGATGATGATGATGGTGATGATGATGGCGGTCTTGGTGATGGTAATGATGATGGTGATCATGGTGGTGGTCGTGAAGATGATGATGGCGCTCGTGGTGATGGTGATGATGGTGGTGGTGGTGATGATGACGATGGCGCTTGTGGTGATGGTGATGATGATGATGATGATGGCGCTTGTCGTGATGGTGATGATGGTGATGATGGTGGCAGTCTTGGTAATGGTGATGATGATGGTGATGGGGATGATGGTGATGATGGTGATGGTGATGGTGATGATGGTGGTGCTGGTGGTGATGACGATGGCGCTTGTGGTGATGGTGATGATGATGATGATGATGGCGCTTGTCATGATGGTGATGATGGTGGCAGTCTTGGTAATGGTGATGATGATGGTGATGGGGATGATGGTGATGGTGATGGTGGTGATGACGATGGCGTTTGTGGTGATGGTGATGATGATGATGATGATGATGATGGCGCTTGTGATGGTGATGATGGTGGCAGTCTTGGTAATGGTGATGATGATGGTGATGGTGATGGTGATGATGGTGATGGTGATGGTGATGGTGATGGTGATGATGATGGTGATGGCGCTTGTCGTGATGGTGATGATGGTGATGATGGTGGCAGTCTTGGTAATGGTGATGATGATGGTGATGGGGATGATGGTGATGGTGATGATGGTGATGGTGATGATGATGGTGATGGGGATGATGGTGATGATGGTGATGGTGATGGTGATGGTGATGGTGATGGTGATGGTGATGGTGATGGTGATGATGATGATGATGATGGCGCTTGTCGTGATGGTGATGATGGTGATGATGGTGGCAGTCTTGGTAATGGTGATGATGATGGTGATGGGGATGATGGTGATGGTGATGGTGATGATGATGATGATGATGATGATGATGATGATGATGGTGATGAAGATCTCTGTCTTCCTCTCAGGTTTCATAACGTCTTGTCCCTGGGAACTCAAACAGGAAGCGATTAAATCCAGTAGAACAAACTAAACAAACACTTCCTGTTTGGACAACTTTCAGCAGAGCGAAAACGAGGTCACAATATTTTCAACAGTCTGCTCTTATTTTGAAATAACAACTCTTTGAACAGAAAATCTTTGAATTTATGTTTTATGAATGAATTTGACTTCATGATCTTATACATTTATTGATTAAAGATTATCAGGCGGTGATGAGGAGGAGGAGGAGCAGGAGGACGATGACGGTCGGCCTCGGGTCAGTTTGGACCTCCTCTGGTACTCGGGGAGGTGATGAAGGATCCAGGCAGCCGGAGTCAACAAGGAGACAGCGAACACCGACATGACGAAAAAACTTTGCTGTCAGAGACAGAAAAAAAAAACAATCAGAGACGAGATCATCTGAAACAGGTGAACTGAAGACATCAACGACAGAAAAATAATGATGACAGAGGACAGAGACACAGAGGACAGACAGAGAGTCAGACAGACAGGGAGAGACAGAGTACAGAGACACAGACAAAGAGACAAAGACAGACAGAAGGATGGACAGACAGACAGACAAAGAGACAGAGAGACAGACAGACACACAGACTCACAAAGACACAGGCAGACGGACAGAAGAACGGACGGACACACAGACTCACAGAGACAGACAGACAGAAAGACAGAAACACAGACAGATGGACCGAGACTCACCCCGACTCCGATCTTGTCTCTCGCAGGTTTGCTGTAGATCGTCCTATTTGTCTCCTTCAGGATAACTTTTGGACGAGTCAGAGTCGTCATGGAAACATTTCCCATCATCCTCAGGACAGCATTCACCATCATCTCGGCAATAAAAACACCTGGTCCCTCAGCAGCACCTGCGGGACTCTGATTCTGAAGTCAGGTTTAGTGATGAAGATGAAGAGGTGTTCGCTCTGAGCTGCTGAGACGGACTAAAACTCAGGGGCAAGAGGAGGAGGAGGAGGAGCAAGAGGAGGAGGAGAAAGAGGACCAGGAGGAGGAGGAGAAAGAGGAGCAGGAGGAGGAGGAGAAGGAGGAGCAGGAGGAGGAGGAGAAAGAGGAGCAAGAGGAGAAGGTGTGGTGTTTTGCAGCAGCTGATTGGACGTCAGTCTGAACGATGACTTTAGAGTTCAGATAAAGTTTTTTTGTCGCTCAGATCAGAGATCGAAGGGTTAACTTCACCGCAGGAGGCAGCTGATCACAGATCAGGTGTCTGCGGTGATCGAGGGGTTAACCTGAGACAGGAAGCAGCTGCGGCTGATTAAATCTGTGACAGCAGAACAAACAGCTGATGGAAAATAAACAACGTTAACGACTGTTTGATGTTCACCACCAGACCTGTGACATCACGTCGCTCCTGACAACACACACCACAACACTCTGAACTACAAAAGTACACACTCTGAACTACAAAAGTACACACTCTGAACTACAAAAGTACACACTCTGAACTACAAAAGTACACACTCTGAACTACAAGTACACACTCTGAACTACAAAAGCACACACTCTGAACTACAAAAGTACACACTCTGAACTACAAGAAGTACACACTCTGAACTACAAGTACACACTCTGAACTACAAAAGTACACACTCTGAACTACAAAAGTACACACTCTGAACTACAAAAGTACACACTCTGAACTACAAGAAGTACACACTCTGAACTACAAGTACACACTCTGAACTACAAAAGCACACACTCTGGACTACAAAAGTACACACTCTGAACTACAAAAGTACACACTCTGAACTACAAGAAGTACACACTCTGAACTACAAGTACACACTCTGAACTACAAAAGCACACACTCTGGACTACAAAAGTACACACTCTGAACTACAAAAGTACACACTCTGAACTACAAGAAGTACACACTCTGAACTACAAGTACACACTCTGAACTACAAAAGTACACACTCTGAACTACAAAAGTACACACTCTGAACTACAAGAAGTACACACTCTGAACTACAAGTACACACTCTGAACTACAAAAGCACACACTCTGAACTACAAAAGCACACACTCTGAACTACAAAAGTACACACTCTGAACTACAAGAGGTACACACTCTGAACTATAAAAGTACACACTCTGAACTATAAAAGTACACACTCTGAACTACAAAAGCACACACTCTGAACTACAAAAGTACACACTCTGAACTACAAAAGTACACACTCTGAACTACAAGAGGTACACACTCTGAACTATAAAAGTACACACTCTGAACTATAAAAGTACACACTCTGAACTACAAAAGTACACACTGAACTACAAAAGTACACATTCTGAACTACAAAAGTACAGACTCTGGACTGCAAGAAGTACACACTCTGAACTACAAGAAGTACACACTCTGAACTACAAGAAGTACACACTCTGAACTACAAAAGTACACACTCTGAACTACAAAAGTACACACTCTGAACTACAAAGAGTACACACTCTGAACTACAAAAAGTACACACTGAACTACAGGAAGTACACAATCTGAAATGGAAGAAGTACGCACTGGGCTACAGGAAGTATAGACCGAACTACAGGAAGTACATACTGTGAACTCCACGAAGTACACAGTGAACTACAGGAAGCACAGACTGAACTACAGTGAGTACACACTGTGAACTCAAGGAAGTACACATTGTGAACTACAGGAAGTACAGACTGAACTACAAGACGTAAACACCGAACTACAGGAAGTACATACTCTGAACTACAGGAACTATACCCTGTGAACTACAGGAAGTGCACACTCTGAACTGGAAGAAGTACACACTCTGCCCTACAGGAAGTATAGACTGAACAACAGGAAGTACATACTGTGAACTCCAGGAAGAACACACAGTGAACGACAGTACAGACTGGACTACAGGAAGGACAAACTAAACTACAGAGAGTATAGACTGAACTACAGAAAGTACAGACTGAAATCACTTTGTAAAAAAATAAAGTTATTATTAGTATTATTATAATATCATTACTTGACCTGAGTGCTGTTTTCGACACAATGGACCACCAGATTCTCTTAAATAGATTAAGGGTGTGTTGGCCTGTCTGGAATCGTTTTAAATTGGTTCAGTTCATATCTTTGTGGAAGAAAGTATTTTATGTCAATAGATAATCACTGCTCCAAACAATATGAGGTTACCTGTGGTGTACCACAAGGATCAAGTTTAGGACCTTTACTTTTTAATGTATATATGCTGGTCCTAGGCAGTGTCATCAGGAGGCATGGCATCTCTCTCCACAGCTATGCTGCTGACACTCAGCTCTACGTGGCTGTCTCCTGATGGCACTGGGCCGATTGACTCACTTTTTAACTGTATTTTAGATATTAAGGTCACAGAACTTTTTACAACTCAACCACGACAAAGCAGAAGTACTAGTCATTAAACCAAAGGCTCAGGGACAAAAACTGGCCTCCAAACTGAACATACTTGGACTAAACCCGAACCAACGCTCTCCTTTCTGGTCTGCCAAAGAACACAAACAAACAGCTACAATCCAGATCTCTGCAGCACCAGTTTTGACTAAGACGAGAAGGAAAGCACAAATCACGCCTGTTTTACACACTTTACACTGGTTCCCTGCTAGTTTTCGCATTGAAAATTATTCAGTTAGTTTTAAGGCACTGCATGGCCTTGCACCAGACTACATCTTAGAGATGCTTTTAGTTTATGAACCAGAAGGCCCCTCTGTTCCTCCGATTCCCCGTTTTTAGCTGTTCCACTGAGTCGAACCAAAACTTTTGGTGATTCTGCTTTTAGCCATTATGCTCCAAAACGCTGGAACCGCCTGCCGAAGGATCTGAGAGGATCTGCAAATACTGATACTTTTAAACGTAAACTAAAATACTATCTCCTTATTCGGGCTTTTATGTAGTGTCTTACTATTTTGTTTTTATGGGTTTTACTTACTCTGTTTTCCTTTTTTGCCTTTTTCATATGTTGAACTTGTTTTGTTTTTATTTTTCGATCAAACTGTAAAGCACTTTGAATTGCATTTGATTTGTTTGAAAGGTGCTATATTAATAAAATCTGAGTGATTGACTGAACTACAGGAAGTACAGACTGTTTCCATTTACTTGAGGGATTTTATTTTTGAATCTAAAGATTTTTCCACAACAGAAAGTTTAGAGATAAAATGTGATGCTGTTTGTTTGGTAAAAAAATACATTTGTTTTCATTGTTTTAAACACAAATATGATTTTAACCCTTAAATTTCCAAAGATTCTAAGTTTTTAAAGCTTCCACGGTGACATAATCGATCAGCTCTGCTGACTGATGCTGGAATACGACACGTCTCCGTATTATTCCTCAGCTGAACCACTTTATTAGTTTAAAAAGGGAACAACACAAACAGGAAGTTCGACAGCTTCAAAATAAACTGCAGATAAAAACTAAAACAAGGTGAAAGATGGAGGACAACCCCCGTCAGGAGGTCAACAAAGGTCAAAGGTCATCAGGTTGAGTAAAAGCGTCCGGGATCGTCTCGCCGTCTCTTTCGACTCTGCTGCTGCTCGAAGAACTGACGGATGTCATCAGGAGTCACCACCTATCAGACAACAGTCACATGACATCATCAGAGTCACCACCTATCAGACAACAGTCACATGACATCATCAGAGTCACCACCTATCAGACAACAGTCACATGACATCATCAGAGTCACCACCTATCAGACAACAGTCACATGACATCATCAGAGTCACCACCTATCAGACAACAGTCACATGACATCATCAGACACACACAGATTTGTTCTCTTTTTTAAGCTCAATATCACTCCAAGATCAATAAAGGTCAGCTTGAGGTCAAAGGTCAGTCAAAAGTCACCTTCAGTCTTTCTTTTGGGGGCTTTTCCTGCCTTTACTATAGTTGAGTCAGAGAGTAACAGGAAAGGAAGCGAGAGAACATGGATGACATGCAGCAAAGGGCCACAACCCAGATTCAAACCCAGATTCAAACCCAGACTCAAACCCGGATTTAAACCCAGATTCAAACCCAGATTCAAACCCGGATTTAAACCCAGATTCAAACCCAGATTCAAACCCGGATTTAAACCCAGATTCAAACCCGGATTCAAACCCGGGCCAGTGCTGAGGACTCACGTGAGACACAGTCTCTGAAACTGACCTTTCCTTCTGCTGCAAATCTCTGCAGAAAGTCCTTCAGTTCACTTTTCATGTCGTTGTATCCTGAAAGACACCAACAGATCCACTGTTTCATCACAGTCACATGAGTAGTACTTGCAACTCTAAGTGTAGCTCTTGTAGTTTTAGGAGTAGGTCTTGTAGTTTTATGTGAAGTTATTGTAGTTTTATGTGTAGTTGTAGTTTTGCATACCGTGGATGATCTCGAGCTGCTGCACTCGGTTCAGGTTGTCCAGCGCTGACATCAGAGGGTCATGTCCTTGCTGTCTCTGCTCGTTGTTCTTTCCTTGGTTCTCGTAGGCGAGGACGGTGTCCGACTCGTCCAACAGGAAGGACAGACCGGCTGCAGACAGACTCTCCTGAGACACAAACACTCAGCCGTTCACACGCAGTTTAGACATTTTCTTTTGTTTTTCTGTTTATTTGTGTCTGCTGGGTTAAAGAGTGAATGCTGATCCAAACATGTCCGCTGCTGTTTTTTAAAATCACAAAGAGGCCCATGACCTCACAGTGACATCACCAGTGCCTCAGCCAATAGAAACTCAGACAGGTGAGTTTTACCTTACAGGTGTCGCAGGAGCAGAGTTTGGAGCGCCACGCTGATGGCCAAAACACGGCGCCTGATTGGACTCTTTTCTGACCCGTCGCCTGCAGCTTCTTAAATCTGCAGCTTGGCTCCGCCTCCTCGCGGCTCCGCTTACAGCTCGGTTCGATGACATCATCCCCCTGACAGATTATTGATTATTGATCAGTCAGATTAGGGTGAGATGGATGACATCATCCCCATGTCACTATTTATTTTCTCATTACTGCTTAATGTTTAGAATTGGACACCTTTTGTTACCATGGTAACAGAGTTAAAAACTCTCACCTTTTCTTCTATGGTGGCGTTTGACTCATCTGCCGCTGATTCCTCCTTCACCTGCGCCACACCTGGAACTGAACAGGAAGTTCATCATACAAAACAGGAAGTACATCACAGATACAGAAAGCCTAACAGCAGTTTGACGTGATACAAGGATGTCACCTGACAGGTAACAGTGAGAGATGAGCAGGTGTGTTTACCTGAGAGGTGAGCAGTGTGAGATGAACAGGTGTGTTTACCTGAGAGGTGAGCAGTGTGAGATGAACAGGTGTGTTTACCTGAGAGGTGAGCAGTGTGAGATGAACAGGTGTGTTTACCTGAGAGGTGAGCAGTGTGAGATGAACAGGTGTGTTTACCTGAGAGGTGAGCAGTGTGAGATGAACAGGTGTGTTTACCTGAGAGGTGAGCAGTGTGAGATGAACAGGTGTGTTTACCTGAGAGGTGAGCAGCGTAGGTCCAGAGCAGAGGGTTTTTGTTCATACAGGACTCACAGATCATCTCCTGCAGCTCCACACAGTCTGGAACGACGCAGCCCAGGTGCTGAAAACACAAACAGGTGGGTTCACCGGCCATCAGTGAACATCACGGCTGACAGGTGTGTCAGGTGTGTGTCAGATACTTTTCTTGGACCCACCCTGCCATGAAGCCAGTCCTCACACACCACACACTGAATCATCTCGTCTTCTACCTGGAGACAAAACCAGCCAATCAGAGAGAGACACAGATTTAATAAAGGAACCAAAGCACACCTGGTGGACAGGTGAGGGTAAGGTAAGTGTCTCACCTGGTCGTCTGGGTCTGGGTAAGGCCGGCTGCAGGTGCAGTAAACTCCAAAGAAGTTATGACTGTATTTGTTCAGACTGTTGACGTCCTCCTTCTCCTGCAAGAAACACAAACACACACACACCCAGTGTAACTTTGTGATGTCCTCACTGTGTCTTTAGGGGGACATGTCACCTGAATCTGCACTGTGGGGACCACCTTTCACTCAATAACCACAACACAGTAACCGTTCACACACATCAGACTGTTTTTATGGGTATTGTTTGTACATCAAACTGTCTTCATGGTGACCGCTCACACACATTAAACTGTCTTTATGAGCACTGTTCACACACATTAAACTGTCTTTATGAGCACTGTTCACACACATTAAACTGTCTTTATGAGCACTGCTCACACACATTAAACTGTCTTTATGAGCACTGTTCACACACTTCACACTGTCTGTATGAGGACCGTTCACACACATCAGACTGTTTTTGGGCACACCATTCACACACTTCATACTGTCTGTATAAGGACCATTCACGTACATCAGACTGTCTTCATGGGGACCAATCACACATCAGACTGTCTTTGTAGGGACTAGTCACACACAACAGACTATATTTATGTGGATCATACACACACGTAAACTGTCTTTATGTGGATCATGCACACACTTTGAACTGTCTTAAAAGGGACCAATCACACACATCAGACTGTCTTCGTGAGGACCGTTCACACAGCAGTGAATCAGAAGCATTAAATGAACTCACAGGAAACAGTTTACACTGCAGCTCTGTGAACTTCTTGTTTCCACAGTCACAGCGGAAGTTCCTGCAGAAACCAAAGAAGAAGAGTCAGTGACGCGTCTTGTAAACGATTGTTTCAGTTTGTTTATATATTTAAATATTAGAACCAGTTCGGGTTAAAGTCATTAAGAGATGAGATGTGTAGATGTGAATTATTAAACTGAAGCCGAGTGCTGACCTCTTGGTGTAGAGTTCGAAGAGGTCGTGACCTTCGTGACATTTGTATGAACAGGCCAAACAGACTCCTGCTGCCTCTCCGCCCTTTGGAGTGCACGTGCTGCAGGCGTACAGAGCCTGACGCTTCACATAGCCCTGAAACACACACACACACACACACTGTTACACACACTGTTACACACAAACACACACACACACACACACACAGTTGTACATACTGTTACACACACACAAACACACACACACACACAAATACACACCCTGATACTGAAATATACTTATATACGCTCATATGCATATGATATTTGTATATGAGCATATATACGTATATTTCAGTGTGTATTTGTATATACCTGGGCAGAGTGTGAGGACTCACCTGAGGGTAGGAGCAGTGATCAGAGTCACTTCCTGCCAGCACGGCTGAAGCTTCCTCCTCCAGCTCCTCATCTTCCTCCAGAACATCGACCAGAGACACCGTCTGTTCCTCTGACATCGTCAGCAGCTCTGCAACACACAGGATACACACCTGTTACCACGGAGACAGGCTGCTGCTGTCACACCTGTTACCACGGAGACAGGCTACCGATATCACACCTGTTACCACGGAGACAGGCTGCTGCTGTCACACCTGTTACCACGGAGACAGGCTACCGATATCACACCTGTTACCACGGAGACAGGCTACCGATATCACACCTGTTACCACGGAGACAGGCTACCGCTGTCACACCTGTTACCACGGAGACAGGCTACCGATATCACACCTGTTACCACAGAGACAGGCTACTGCTGTCACACCTGTTACCATAGAGACAGGCTACTGCTGTCACACCTGTTACCATAGAGACAGGCTACTGCTGTCACACCTGTTACCATAGAGACAGGCTACTGCTGTCACACCTGTTACCATGGAGACAGGCTGCTACTGTCACACCTGACAACAAATGGCTATAATTCTACTGTCTCCGCTGTCTGTCTCTTTCTGTCTGTCTCAACTTTAGGTCCTTGCTGTATCTACTGTCTGTCTCTCCTGTATATCTCTACTGTCTCTTCTGCCTGTCTCTACTATTTGTCTCTACTATCTTTGCTGTCTGTCTCTACCGTCTCCAGTTATTTGAAGGAAACTCGATGAGTTCACAGACAGCTTTAATCGCATCATCGGTCAGTCTGATCAGCTGTCGATCGGTAAACGATCAATAACATCCGTTCGCATCAGATAGCATCAGCTGGCTCCGTTAGCTCCTCTGTTAGCATCCCTCCGCAGAGATGCTAACTTTGTTAGCTGCGTCAATACAACACAAACTTACCGAACCGGAAGTGTTCACACCGTCTGATCCGACAGCACACCCGCCAATACCTGGTCGATATTAATCGATAATCAGCTCTTCTGATGCTCGGCTGATCGGATCTTTGTTAGCAAACCGCTAGCTGCTGTTGGCTCTGATGACAACTTCCGCTTCGTTTCCGTAGATCGTATTTGGCGGCATTAATCTGGGGTCAGAGTTCACCGACTTCAAAATAAAAGGAGAACAAACGGTCTCAAAATTAAATTAAAAAAATAATAATTAAACAAAAAATAATAAGAAAAATCAGAAGAACAAACGGATTTCAAATTAAATTTAAAAAAATACACGATAAAGACAATCATAAGGAGGACAAAGTACTCTATAATCTTTTTTTTTTTAATAATTAAAATAACAGAAAAAAAACTATCAGCAGGACAAACCCATTTTACCATAATACATCCATGGGACAAACTGACTTTAAATTTAGCATTAATAATTGTATACAATAATAGAAACAATCAGAAGAACAAGCGAACTTTAAATTTAAAACCTAACAAATAAATATAAATAAACTGTATTGACGTCGTGACGTACTGCGGTGGTTCTGCGTTACGTTCAGGCGGACCGGGAAATCACATGAAGCTTCCGTCATTGTGAAGTGATCAGTCGGTCGCCGTTATTGATCACTGATGATCATTTTGGTTTGGAGGTTCAGGACCACCGGAAGCCCCGGAGAGTTACGGAGGGCGCGTGAAGGCGTCAGACGGTGCGTGATGACGCAGGCAGCGGTAAACATGGCGGCGCTGTCGGCAGAGCTGAGGTTCAGAGACGGACAGAGACAGAAAATCTGCGTCAACGTGGAAAATAATTTGAGTGCTCTGATTCACGGAGTTCAGGAGCTGAACCAGAACGTGTCGCGACTCCTCAGCGAGCTCGTGGAGCGGGAAAAAACCCGCGGAGACTGCGCAGAAGGTGAGCTAACTGCTGCTAACTGCTAACCATGCAGAACAGGCTAAACAAGGTAAACAAACAGGATGTTACCTGTCAGAGGTAAACAAACAGGATGTTAGCTGTCAGAGGTAAACAAACAGGATGTTACCTGTCAGAGGTAAACAAACAGGACGTTACCTGTCAGAGGTAAACAAACAGGATGTTAGCTGTCAGAGGTAAACAAACAGGACGTTACCTGTCAGAGGTAAACAAACAGGACGTTACCTGTCAGAGGTAAACAAACAGGACGTTACCTGTCAGAGGTAAACAAACAGGACGTTACCTGTCAGAGGTAAACAAACAGGATGTTAGCTGTCAGAGGTAAACAAACAGGATGTTACCTGTCAGAGGTAAACAAACAGGACGTTACCTGTCAGAGGTAAACAAACAGGATGTTAGCTGTCAGAGGTAAACAAACAGGATGTTACCTGTCAGAGGTAAACAAACAGGATGTTAGCTGTCAGAGGTAAACAAACAGGATGTTAGCTGTCAGAGGTAAACAAACAGGACGTTACCTGTCAGAGGTAAACAAACAGGACGTTACCTGTCAGAGGTAAACAAACAGGATGTTAGCTGTCAATTCTGTGAGATAACAACAGTTTTTCTGATTAATGCTTTACCTGACGCAGGTGAGGAGGAGGACGAGGACAGTGACGAAGGAGACGAGGAGCCTCCAAACTCTCAACTTCAACCTCCAGCTAAAAGATCCAAAACCGGAAACACCTGAGGACACCTGTAACACTGAGGACACACCTGTAACATCTGAGGACACACCTGAAACACATGAGGACACACCTGGGGACTCCTGTAGCACCTGAGGACTCATTGAACAGTTGGGGACACTCAAAGACTGTGTGAGACAGAACAACAATATGTTTTGTTCAAAGGTGATGAGGTGATCAGTCACATGATTCACTGGAGCCTAACAGGTGTGTCTGACTCGATGTTTAGTCAGGTAAAAATAAAATAATAAAATCTGTCTGGAACCGGCCTCCCTTTTCTTCTACTGCATCAATCAGTCATCAATGCTTTATCAACTGTTATCATGCATCAATTAGATACCAATGAGTCATAAATCATTTATCAATCTCTTTTTTTTAATAAATAAATTCTTTGTGAGCCATAAGAGACACAGAGACAAAGAAGAGACAGAGACAAAAAGGAGACAGAGACAGAAAGGAGACAGAGACAAAGAGGAGACACATAACTGTGATCTGATCTCTCCTTTAATTAAACTCTGTCAACATATCCATGTTTTGCTGTTTGTGGATTGTCCCAGAATGTCCTCTGATCTCCCTTGATGTCCCCTAATGTTCACAAACATGATGTCACAGCTGCTGTCTCTAGAAATTCAGATCTGCTCCCCCACCCAGATAGTCAATCGATTATCAATATGTAATCAGCCCCAGATCATCTGAGAAAAAAAATCCATCAATACTACAATAAATCATCACTACATCCACAAACCAATCAGTAGTGTACATGACCAATACTTAATCAATACTGAAAAGAAAGAAATCAGTAATAAACCCGAACCCCTCTATTAGTGTGTGAGCCAGACTCCAGCTACATTTCAGCCGATTTAAGTCCTCTGAGTGCATTTACCTCTGCTCCCACCAAACCCCATTCATTTTTTATCATATTTTATCTCTGTTATTATACAGCTGTAGACCTGAACACTGACCCAGGTTCACTGTAGTTCTATAGACTCTCTGAACCAAACCCCAATCATTTTTCAGCCAGTTTAATTCTCGATCCACGTTCAGTGTTTGCACCCGTAGTGTTTGGCCCCGCCTCCTCCAGTCTGTTCAATAAATGTTTCTGTTTTTCATGATAAATTACAAATCTTTACAAAACATAAAAATTTCATAGATGTTGCAATAAAGTCACCATGGATACCAGCGTGTCATGTGACTCATCTTGTGATTGGCTAGCAGCTTTTCAGTCAGTCGTTTAACTTCCCCTCTTTATATTAAACTGCAGGTAACCATAGCAACAGTACTGACCGGTGACACACATACTAAATGTCCTGTAGCCAATCACAGAAAAGGATTCTCTGTAGAGTTACAGCTGCCTGACAGTCGACACGCAGGGCAGTAAAGGGCAGTTCCTGCATCATCTCCTGTCAGACAGTAGGGTTAAATCTCACAGGACGGTTTGTTAAACTGTTTAAAGGCACACAGGAAGTGACATCACAAACAACACAAAAAATTCAGTCATCTGAGGGACGGTCCTCTCTGATTGGTTGTCCTCTCTATGTGTCGATGAGCGGCTGGCCTCTCTGATTGGTCGGTTTGCGTGTGGCGTGACGGCTGCAGAGCAGGGCGAGGCAGACAGGAAGGACGCAGTAACCGACCGCTCGAGGGTCGGCTCTTGTACAGGAGAACAGGAAGAGAAAGAGCTGCAGGTAAGGCAGCAGGAAAATCGACGCCCATATCCAGACAGGAAGTGGCGGCAGACGAGCGCTGACGCTCTGAGACCAGCTGATGTCGAGGGGTGGAGCCGACGGGCCGATCACACCTCTCTGCACATGCTCCAAACTGAAGCTGTGGACCTCAAAGACGTAATACACCGCCATGATGCTGAGCAGCAGGTAGAGAGCCACGCCCACCCATCCCATCCGCTGACGGAAGTTCATCATCCTCCATACTGTGAAGAAAAAACAATCAATGATCAATATCTGATCAATACATCATCCTCCATACTGTGAAGAAAAAACAATCAATGATCAATATCTGATCAATACATCATCCTCCATACTGTGAAGAAAAAACAATCAATAATCAATATCTGATCAATACATCATCCACCATACTGTGAAGTAAAAACAACCAATGTGTGATCAATACATGATCCTTTATACTGTGAAGAAAAACCAAGCAATAATCAATATGTTATCAATTCATTATCCTTCATATTGTGGAGAAAACCAATCAATAATCAATGTGATCAATACATCATCCTCCATACTGTGAAGAAAAAAAACAATCAATAATCAATGTGTGATCAATGTACCATCATCCATACTGTGAAGACAACCAATCAATTATCAATATGTGATCAATACATCATTCATACTGTGGAGAAAACAATCAACAGTCAATATGTGATCATTACATCATCCTCCATACTGTTAAGACAACCAATCAGTAATCAGTGTGTGATCAATACGTCACACTCCATACTATGGAGAAAACCAATCAATATGTGATCAATACATCACAGTCCATACTGTGAAGAAAACCAATCAATAATCAATATGTGATCAATACATCACCCTCAATACTGTGGAGAAAACCAATCAATAATCAATATGTGATCAATACATCACCCTCAATACTGTGGAGAAAACCAATCAATAATCAATATGTGATCAATACATCACAGTCCATACTGTGAAGAAAACCAACCAATAATCAATATTTGATCAATACATCACCCTCAATACTGTGGAGAAAACCAATCAATAATCAATGTGATCAATACATCATGCTCCATACTGTGCGGAAAAACATAACATTAATCAATATGTGATCAATACATCATCCTCCACACTGTGGAGAAAACAAATCGCTAATCAATATATGAATCAATTTATTATCCACTATACTGTAAGGAAAACTAAAATAAATAATCCATATGTGATCAATATATCATCCTCCAGACTGTCAACAATGAATAACCAACATATTGTCTGCCATACTTTGTAGAAAAGCAATAATAAAGACAAAATGAATATGTAATCCTCCACACTGTAAAGAAGACCAATAAATAATCAATATGTGATCAATACATCATCCTCCATACTATTAAGAAAAAACAATCAATAATCCATACCATTATCAATACATCATCCTCCTCACTGAGAAGACAACCAATCAATAATCACTATATATCAATATATTACCTCAATACAGCGATGACAACCAGCCAATAATCAATGTCATCAATATTTTATCCTCCATACAGTGAAGAAAATCAACCAGTAATTAATGTCATCAATATTAACCTCCATATAGTAACGAAAAGACAATCAATAACAATTTTTTGCTCCATAAAATAAAATAAACCATTCAGAAATCAATATGTGATGAGAATATTATCTGCCATACTGTCAGGAAAAACAATCAGTCATCAATATATAAATCAATATCTCATGCTCCATAATGTGACGTAAGCAAATCAATAATCAAAATATAAATCAATATATCGTGCTCTATACTGTGAAGAAAAACAATAGTCAATATGTGATAGCCCACACATCATCTTAGGAAAAATCTATCAATACTACGATCAATAGTATACATCGCCCATACAGTGAGGCAAACCAATCAGTAGTATGCCTAATCAATATTTTATCTACACTGAAACAGAAGATAATGAGTCAGAACTCCTCCATTACAGTCTGTACCAGACTCCAGCTACATTTCAGCCAATTTAAGTCCTCTGAGTCCATTTACCTCAATGCTCCAACCACAAACACTACTGTGATATCAACTCTCCGCTCCGACCAAACCCCATTCATTTCTTACCCTATTCTAGCTCTTAATAAACAGCTGTAAAACTCAACACTGACCCAGGTTCATTGCAGATCTATAGGCTCTCTGAACCAAACCCCATTCATTTTTTACCCTATTTTGGCTCTTAATATAGAGCTGTAAACCTGAACACTGACCCAGGTTCACGGTGATTCAAGAGAACCTCCAAACCAAACCCCACACGTTTAAGACAGTTTAATTCTGACTCAGTAGGATGTCAAACGCCGTGATGTTCTGCTCACCTCCATCTTGCTCTGTGTATTTACACACAGACGATTAGCATTGTGCTAGCACCACGTTAGCAGCTCATGAGCCTGTTAGCAGTCCGTTAGCCTGTTAGCAACACTTTAGCATATTAGCAGTCCGTTAGCCTGTTAGCAACACGTTAATCTTTTAGTGGCGCCTTAGTCTGTTAGCAGCACGTTAGCAGCCTGTTAGCACTCCGTTAGCCCGATAGCTCGTGCTTTAACTAGCTCTTACCTTCCTTCGCGCTGATTGTTTCAAATTAAAAGTCTGCTGTCGGCTCGTTTCGGGGATGCACCGTCGGTCACGGAGTTACAGGAAATACCGTTTCCCTCTTGTTTTGTCACATGACACCCCTGAATGACGTCATTAATAGATCTCCAGCGCCAACTAGTGTTCAGACAGCTTCCCTACACTTTTATTTTGGCATCATAAAACACTGCTGCAGCAAATCACAGGGCAGCACTTTGTCACTCTGATTTGCACAAAGTCTGCAGTTATCAGCAGCTGTAACCCTCCAACACACCTATAACCCTCCAACACACCTGTAACACAGCTGCAACCCTCCAACACACCTGTAACCCTCCAACACAGCTGTAACCCTCCAACACACCTGTAACACAGCTGCAACCCTCCAACACACCTGTAACCCTCCAACACACCTGTAACCCTCCAACACACCTGTAACACAGCTGCAACCCTCCAACACACCTGTAACCCTCCAACACACCTGCAACACAGCTGCAACCCTCCAACACACCTGTAACCCTCCAACACACCTGTAACCCTCCAACACACCTGTAACCCTCCAACACACCTGTAACCCTCCAACACACCTGCAACACAGCTGCAACCCTCCAACACACCTGTAACCCTCCAACACACCTGTAACCCTCCAACACACCTGTAACACAGCTGTAACCCTCCAACACAGCTGTAACCCTCCAACACACCTGTAACCCTCCAACACACCTGTAACACAGCTGTAACCCTCCAACACAGCTGTAACCCTCCAACACACCTGTAACACAGCTGTAACCCTCCAACACACCTGTAACCCTCCAACACACCTGTAACACAGCTGCAACCCTCCAACACACCTGTAACCCTCCAACACACCTGTAACCCTCCAACACACCTGCAACACAGCTGCAACCCTCCAACACACCTGTAACCCTCCAACACACCTGTAACCCTCCAACACACCTGTAACACAGCTGTAACCCTCCAACACAGCTGTAACCCTCCAACACACCTGTAACACAGCTGTAACCCTCCAACACACTTGTAACACAGCTGCAACCCTCCAACACACCTGTAACCCTCCAACACACCTGTAACACAGCTGTAACCCTCCAACACACCTGTAACACAGCTGCAACCCTCCAACACACCTGTAACCCTCCAACACACCTGTAACACAGCTGTAACCCTCCAACACACCTGTAACACAGCTGTAACCCTCCAACACACCTGTAACACAGCTGTAACCCTCAAACACACCTATAACCCTCCAACACACCTGTAACCCTCCAACACACCTGTAACCCTCCAACACACCTGTAACACAGCTGTAACCCTCCAACACACCTGTAACACAGCTGTAACCCTCCAACACACCTGTAACACACCTGTAACCCTCCAACACACCTGTAACCCTCCAACACACCTGTAACCCTCCAACACACCTGTAACACAGCTGTAACCCTCCAACACACCTGTAACACAGCTGTAACCCTCCAACACAGCTGTAACCCTCCAACACAGCTGTAACACAGCTGTAACCCTCCAACACACCTGTAACACACCTGTAACCCTCCAACACACCTGTAACACAGCTGTAACCCTCCAACACACCTGTAACCCTCCAACACACCTGTAACACAGCTGTAACCCTCCAACACACCTGTAACACTGCTGTAACCCTCCAACACACCTGTAACACAGCTGTAACCCTCCAACACACCTGTAACACAGCTGTAACCCTCCAACACACCTGTAACACAGCTGCAACCCTCCAACACACCTGTAACACTGCTGTAACCCTCCAACACACCTATAACCCTCCAACACACCTGTAACACAGCTGTAACCCTCCAACACACCTGTAACACTGCTGTAACCCTCCAACACACCTGTAACACAGCTGTAACCCCCCAACACACCTGTAACACAGCTGTAACCCTCCAACACACCTGTAACACAGCTGCAACCCTCCAACACACCTGTAACACTGCTGTAACCCTCCAACACACCTGTAACACAGCTGTAACCCCCCAACACACCTGTAACACAGCTGTAACCCTCCAACACACCTGTAACACAGCTGTAACCCTCCAACACACCTGTAACACAGCTGTAACCCTCCAACACACCTGTAACACTGCTGTAACCCTCCAACACAGCTGTAACCCCCCAACACACCTGTAACACAGCTGTAACCCTCCAACACACCTGTAACACAGCTGTAACCCTCCAACACACCTGTAACACTGCTGTAACCCTCCAACACACCTGTAACACTGCTGTAACCCTCCAACACAGCTGTAACCCCCCAACACACCTGTAACGCAGCTGTAACCCCCCAACACACCTGTAACACTGCTGTAACCCTCCAACACAGCTGCTGACTGGGGGAGCAGGTCAGGTGTGGACACACATTATCCTGCATGAAGGGAACTTTTATCTGTGTGAGTTTCTGTTACCATGGAGACGTGTTGAAGGTGACTTTCAGGTGAGGGTTTGTTAGATAAATGTTGATTATCAGAACACAAACACTGCTGATAAATGCTCCAATAACAACCATTAACTACATCAACATTATTAAAACTTATAAAAACATTTCCAGGGTCGATAGAAGCTAAAGAGTTTAATCAAATATTTTGATGAAGTTTTTTAAGAATTTAACAAAACATTTTATACATAAACAGTCGACCTCTCGCTCCACCCACTCAGTCTGTCCCTCCAATGACATCACAGAAGAAAAGGAAAAAAAGCCTTGTTCTATAAAAGGAGCTGCTCTGCAGCCGAAACACAAATCGTCAGCAGGGAGGTCACTTTGACTGAAGCTGGTCCCTGTGGGTCTGGTCCTTGTGGTTCTGGTCCCAGTTTTTCTGGTCCTGGTGTTAAGGATTAGTGAGGACATGGAGCGTCGTCAGAGTCTGGAGGATCAGCTTAGGTGTCCCGTCTGTCTGGATGTCTTCACTGAGCCCCTGATGTTACAGTGTGGACACTCCTACTGCAGGTATGTTGGACAGATGGGACACACCTATCCTGACACAGGGACTAACCTCACCTGTCCACTATGTCCCGCTCAGGTGTTGTGTGCGCTCCATGACAATGGACTTGCTCGGTCAGCTGCAGTGTCCCGTATGTCGCTGCGCCGTGGACGGAGACAGTCCTCCTCCCAACGTCAGTCTTGCTCGAATTATCGAGGCTCTGCAGGTAAAACCACCTGTGATCACTTTACCTGTCGGACATGAAGGTCTTTATCTGTATCTATATTTTAAGGTTTTTACTGACACGGTCTTGCTCAACCAACAGGAAGTGAGCATTTCAGGTGGCACTCAGCCGGAGACGTGTCCTCAGCACCACAACCCGCTGAGCCTTTACTGCGAGGACGAACACCTGGTGATCTGTGGCCTCTGTGGGAGCATCGGAGCTCACCGTGGACACAAAATCACACCTGTGGGCTCCGTCTACAGCCGCATGAAGGTACGACATAAACAGAAGCACACCTGTGGGCTCAAAGTCACGCCTGTGAACTCAAAGTCACGCCTGTGGGCTCAAAGTCACGCCTGTGAACTCAAAGTCACGCCTGTGGGCTCAAAGTCACGCCTGTGAACTCAAAGTCACGTCTGTGGGCTCAAAGTCACGTCTGTGGGCTCAAAGTCACGTCTGTGGGCTCAAAGTCACGTCTGTGGGCTCTTTCTACAGCTGTATGAAAGCAGCTTGATGTTGATTGGCTGACAGGTGCTCTCCCGCCCTCAGCGCCCAGTGCTGAGCGGCGCTCTGAGACACTGATAAGCAGCTGTTGGTCCAGATTAATGCTCTGTTCACTGTTTCACAATAACAAGGTCACATGTTGCTGACGTGTGACCTTCAGAGGCCGCTCTGCTGGGCAGTGTTAACTTCCTGTTGGATTTTGGTAATTTTGCGGCGCACCTAAAAAATAACCAGCCACCGTGACATCATCAGGTCAGTGTCCTCGTTCTCTCTCAAGGACATCCAGACTGTCCGAGGTCAGCAGGGGGGTCAGGAGGACGTCAGGAGGAGGTGAAGAGGAGTCAGGAGGAGATGTCAGTACTAACAGGTGTGTCTCTTGTCCTCAGGAGGACATCTCGTGTCTGATGACAGAGTTTCAGCACCAAAAGCGGAGGGTGGAGGATCAGATCTGTAAGATGACGTTCAACAAGTCCAGGATCACTGTAAGTTAATGATGTCATCATCCACACCTTAGTGATGTCATCACATTTCTGTTTAATGCGGAAGACATCTCGGGGGTTAAATTCAACTGTTTTTATGTCCATCCATCTTCCTCCTCTGATCCAGGATCCTGGGTCTCAGCAGACTAATCAAAGACCTTCAGACATCCTTCTCCTCAACTGGTTTCAGCTTGCTTCTGCTGGTTTCCACTGGTTTCAGCTAGTTACAGATGGTTTTTATCTGGTTTCAGCTGGTCTCTGCTGGTTTCTGCTGGTTTTCATCTGGTTTCAACTGGTTTCAACTGGTTTCAGCTACTTTCAGATGTTTTTCAGCTGGTTTCAGACTGTTTTCATCTGGTTTCATCTGGTCTCAGACATTTTAACTCTGGTTTTATCTGGTTTCAACTGGTTTCATTCTAGTTGGAGGAAGCATGCTGTAGGAAATCATAGCAAACAGCTGGTCTTTGGTGAGAGCGTGACTGAGCCCCTGCGGTGCTTAGGTGTACTCTGATCGACCAATCACAGTGTCTGTCGGATGACATGCTGATGACCTCAGCTTAGAGTGAAAACAGCCAATAGGAGGTGAGGATCTTAGCTGCTGCTCTCTGTCCAATCAGAACGAGTCTGACGTGCTGAAGTGGGTGGTGAGGAAGGAGTTTGGCGAACTGCGGCGCTGTCTGGAGGTGGAGGAGGCGGGGTTTATGCAGCAGGTGGAGACGTCTGCCGCCGTCCTCATCGCGTCCCTCCAGAACCAGACGGACCAGTTAAACCTCAACCTGAACCGGCTGCAGGAGGCGCACAACACCCTGCAGGACCTGAGCGACGAGGGACACCTGGACTTCATCATGGTACCAATTAATCACAGCTTACCAATCAATATCATTGATGAGGTCACGGCACTGTCTGTTCCTCAATCAATCAAATGTCAACAATCAATATTATTGATTAAGTCATGGCTCTGTCTGATCCAGACTAAATCAATCATTTATTATCAATTATTCACAATCAATTAGAGCAAAATAAACACACAAATCCCAGTTAGTGGACTGTGTGTGTGTGTGTGTGTGTGTACATTTGTGTCTTTCTATGCTTTTGTGGACCCTGAGCACCCTCTTTGCGAGGACATTTTGCCTGGTCCTGCCTGGAAATGCTAGGATGAGCTCCTTTGATCCCAATGAATAATCTGCATGAGTTTCAGTAGATGTCCTCATAGATATAGTAAACTCACTACATTACCGGTCCATGAGTGGAGGGGGGAGCTGTGTTGTGGTGCTGGTTGTTGTCCGGTGTTTGTCCGTTGAGGATGAGCCTGGCTCAGCAGGAGGCTCCACTTCAGTCTGTCCTGACAGAATCAGCTTCATTCTTCTTAAAATAACAGATTTCTCTGTTTCTTTTGACAGAAATACGGATCAATCGCTCCAAGGTAACAAACAAACAAACAAACAATATTGTCAGTTAACTTGAACAGAAAAAATTGTACTATTTGTCCTTTTCCCTCTTCCTCCTCGTCCTCAGGTTCAGGCAGATCCAGGAGCTTCAGCAAAAGGAGTTGAGGATCTTCAGTTCTCTAAACTTCAAAACTGGATTCAATCACAACGACATCAAACTCACTGTGTGGAAACGACTCCACAGGAAAGTACTGCCAGGTACACCTGTCTGTCTGCATACCTGTCTGTCTGCTCACCTGTCCTTCTGCTCACCTGTCCGTCTGCTCACCTGTCTCCTCCTGTAGCTCCGGAGCCGTTGAAGCTGGATCCTCAGACAGCTCACCCGATGTTGGAGCTGCGTCTCGGGGACACGGCGGTGTGCTGCGGCGCTCTGCTGCGGCGGCTTCCTGACAATCCGGAGCGGTTCAGTTACAGTTACTGTGTTCTGGCCAACCGCGGCTTCTCCTCCGGGAAACACTTCTGGGAGGTAACGCTGCGGTCACGTGATGTTTGTCGTTTGTTTGTTTACAGCAGGTGAACGCGGAGCTCTGCTCCTCCTTCCTCCGTGCAGGTGGAGGTCGGGAACAAACCGAAGTGGCGTCTGGGTTTGATCAAAGGGACGACGAATCGTAAGGCCAAGCTGGTGAAGAACCCGGAGAGCGGCGTTTGGCTGATTGGGCTGAAAGACGGCGTTTACGAAGCCTTCGCGTCTCCGCGGGTGGTGCTGCCGCTGGCGTCTCCTCCCCACAGGGTGGCGGTCTTCCTGGACTACGAGGGCCGAGCTCTGACCTTCTACAGCAGTGACGGTCCCGACGAGCTGGGCTTCATCTACAGCTTCAGACTGGAGCTCCAGGGGAAGGTCTACCCCCTGCTGGACGTCTGCTGGCACCACCGAGGACACAACAAACACCCCCTGCTCCTCCCCCAGCCCCACAGGGAGCACCTCCTCCCCCAGAAACACGACAAGTGTGATGACTCGGAGACACAACAAGCACAGAGACAGTCAGAGTGAGACGGACAGCATCAGCAGTTCATGATTCGAGTCTCAGAGTCAGACTGAAACCAGGAGAAGGGGGGCGGCTGAAAACCAGAGAGAGATTTTATCATCCACCTCAGAGTAAGTTTGTCTTCACTCAAAGATACAAAACGTAAAACAATAAAACACCAAAAACACAAATGTATATAAATATAAATAAATTCATTAAATTGAGCACATCCTATAAAACAGTAGTTCCCCCTGATACAAAGATCCCGCGTTCATCACCTGAATGGTATATAGAATAAAAAACCTCCTTTAAATCTTACGACTGGTCTTCGGGACCCTAAATCAACGGCTCAAACTCTGAGTGTAATGGATGTGAGGCATCTGTGGTTATATGTTTGTCCTTCCTGCCTACAAACACCGTCAAATATATGTCGCTGAGTCGAGTCTGCGACAATCAGCTTCTTCTTCCAGACGTCAGTTTTGTAGATTCATGCAGAACAGGAGTGATATTTTGGAAATGTTGTTGTGTTTGTGAAAACTTGTGTCTGAGAAAACTACATTTGTAATTATCATAATTATATATATATTTTTAGATAGATTTTTTTTAAAGCACTTTAAGCTCCTCGTGATTTGATTTGTTTTGTTTCACCAGCTTGCTCAGGTTTCAATGAGTTAATGATTTATTTCAACCAAATCAGAGCCAGTGAATGTTGGAGCAGTGACATGAATCGAGACAACTTTTGTGGGTTTTATTTTGTTTCTGTCGACTTTGAAGTGCGTTTTACGATGATAAAATTAAACATGATGATGACAAAATTCTTCTTCTTTCAGTCTTTTTTTTTGGCGTTACGCCTCCAGTCTTGTTCATGTGTCAGAGTCTTTGTACACGGCACTAAACCTGCCCTCATATGGTATGATGGTCCAGTCCTGATCCTCCTGATGGTCCAGTCCTCCTGATGGTCCAGTCCTCCTGCTCCCCCTGATGGTCCAGTCCTCCTGCTCCCCCTGATGGTCCAGTCCTCCTGCTCCCCCTGATGGTCCAGTCCTCCTGCTCCCCCTGATGGTCCAGTCCTCCTGCTCCTCCTGATGGCCCAGTCCTCTTAATAGTTCATCAGTAAAACTCATGGCCAAAAATCCTGCTCACAGGCCGTGAAGAAATCTTTTAGAATAAATGAATAAAGGAGATCAGGAGCAGCAGATTTATAAAGCTCCCACCTGGAACAGCAGCAGACACTGAAGGAGAAGGAGGAGGAGGAGGAGGAGGAAGAGGAGGAAAACTTTAATCTCAATAAAAACAGTTTTTATTACCACAGGTTAATAAATTCAGAGCCCTAACCCTGAAATTGAAATCAGCAGCTGAATAAACAGCAGATTTAACATTCAGCTCGTCTAAAATGTCAATCAATCGAACTTTTAATATGAAAATCTACCGTTTCAGTTTCCTGTGTGTGCTTACCTGTGACGGTGAGCTCTGTGAGAGGAGCAGGAGGAGGATGAGGAGAAGGTGGAGGAGGAGGAGGAGGAAACAGGATGTATGGGGAACACCTGCAGCTCCTCTCCATGGCAACACCTGGACACGCCCTCAAACTCACCTGCAGACGGAGAGAAAAACAACAACAACAACAAAAAACTGACTTTAAACCTAATGAGAGTCATGCTAGATTAGTACACACACACACACACTACACAAAATAAACACTACATATGGCCTACATGCGTACATATACCAAACATAAACATATATAGGCATAATTGTAAGAAACAATTTTAAAAATATATGTTGCTGGTCTTTCTGTAGTAATAATACTAATTATTATTATTATTATTATTATTATTATCATTATTAATGTATCATATACATATAATAATATCAGCTGCAGTTTATATCATAGTATATTAATATATCTTATAACAATATAATAATACATAATATATTAATAATAATCTTATAATCTAACAGCTGTGAGAGCGACTGTCACGTAACTAATTAATTTAATGACTTTATCGATTTCACCTGGAAGAAAGAGAAGAGCACCACGAAGAAAAAACCCAACATCGTCCTGAAAATACTCCGCTGAGACCACATCAGACCTGAATCCACATCAGTACACAGTCCAGATCCACAGGAGTCCGGATGAGTCCAGAGTCTAGATCATTCAGCAGCTTTCTCAACCTAAAGCAGACTCTGCTGCAACTCCTGATCCAGACCTGAAATACCGATTAAGACCCTCAGGAGGGGAGAGAGAGAGGGGAGGGGGGAGAGAGAGAGAGAGAGAGAGAGAGAGAGAGAGAGATAGAGGGGGGAGAGAGGGGAGGAGAGAGAGAGAGAGAGAGAGAGAGAGAGAGAGAGAGAGAGAGATAGAGGGGAGAGAGAGAGAGGGGAGAGAGAGATGGAGAGGGAGAGAGAGGGGAGAGAGAGAGAGAGGGGAGAGAGAGGAGAGAGAGGGGAGAGAGAGAGAGGGGGAGAGAGAGATGGAGAGGGAGAGAGAGGGGGAGAGAGAGAGAGAGGGGGAGAGAGAGGGAGAGAGAGGGGGAGAGAGAGAGAGAGAGAGGGGGAGAGAGAGGGAGAGAGAGAGGGGGGGAGAGAGGGGGAGAGAGAGGGAGGGAGAGGGAGTCTGGTGGTGCGTTTAGGACCGGCTCTGTGGAGGTGAAGTTACCATTAAATAATCAATCACTCAAAAGAAACATGAATATGTTGAAATGAATTAAATGTATTTTTATTGGCAACGCTGTGACGGAGATTTAGGGCGACATTTAGGGAAAAAAACTTTTTTGGAGACTTCAAGAAAAAAGTTGCAACATTATAAGATAAAAGTTGGAATATTACAAGAATAAAGTCAGTTTTAAGAGAAAAAAAGCCATAATTTTCTGAGTAATTACTACAAGTAAAAAGTTGTAATAGTACAAGAAAGGGGACATTATGTTACAGAAATAAACATATTGCCAGCAACCTATTAACCATATTCTCATAATATTATGACTTTATTCTTGAAACCTAACTTTTTTTTCTTTAATGTGGCCCAAATCCTCTGTCATAGAATACAGACGTTTGAATTGTAATAAATTCATCAACTACAGTTAAATCTGCTTCATGAGAGTTTTATTTTTTAAATATATATTTTGGCAGACTGGAGCCTGAAAGGTGTGAAGTCATCGTTAGGTTAATGATCGCTGAGGGGAGCCGAGGAAACACTGTCTGCAGCCGAAAGTAAAACTGTCAAACTGTTTCATTAAAATGAAACAAAGCTGTGAAATCATCTGTTTCTGCAGACTCATAAAAAGCTCCGACATCACTGCGATCATTAAACTGATTGATCACCAGTGTGATGAAACCGAAATACCTCAGTAATTAAGAATATAATATAAAGAGGGTCTATACAATATCACACTAACAGACGTAAATTAATTAAACCTAATAATCAATTAATTCAATTCAATTCAATTCGCTTTTAATTATTTGTAGCAAAGTAACAACTTATTTCACAGCTTTATCAATATTTTACACTAAGAAACAATCTATTATACTGCAGATATACAAAGTGTAGATGCCGAGTTAAAACCATAACTAAAGAGGAAAATAAAGCTTCCTGGAGGTACCTGAAAATGCCTGGAAACACCTGGAAACACCTGGAAACACATGGGACATTGTTTCGTGGGACGTGGGATTACTCATGTCCAGAAAAGCAGCAGTTTTCCTGAAGCACTGTGGAGTCATTCAGTCTGTTCATGTGTTCATCTTGTGCAAAGTAATCAATACTAATAAATACTGATCAACAACCCCTTCAGGAAACTGGATGAAGAGTAAAAGCCATCATCAGTCGTCCTCAGGTATCTCCTGGTGCTGCAGGAAGCGGATCAGACTCCCAGGCAGCGGCAACCGCTTCAGACGGCGACGCCCAACCAGCTGCAGAATCTGCAGCCGACAGAGATGCATCAGAGGGCGAGGAGGCGCTGAAAGACAAACCAGTAACACCACTGAGAAACCACGGGACAAACCAGTAACACCACTGAGAAACCACGGGACAAACCAGTAACACCACTGAGAAACCACGGGACAAACCAGTAACACCACTGAGAAACCACGGGACAAACCAGTAACACCACTGAGAAGCCACGAGACAAACCAGTAACACCACCAAGAGACCACGGGACAAACCAGTAACACCACTGAGACACTACAAGACAAACCAGTAACACCACTGAGAAACCACGAGACAAACCAGTAACACCACCAAGAGACCACGGGACAAACCAGTAACATCACTGAGAAACCATGAGACAAACCAGTAACACCACTGAGAGACCATGAGACAAACCAGTAACACCACTGAGACACTACAAGACAAACCAGTAACACCACTGAGAAACCACGAGAGAAACCATTAACACCACTGAGACACTACAAGACAAACCAGTAACACCACTGAGACACTACAAGACAAACCAGTAACACCACTGAGAGACCACGGGACAAACCAGTAACACCACTGAGAAACCACGGGACAAACCAGTAACACCACTGAGAAACCACGGGACAAACCAGTAACACCACTGAGAGACCACGAGACAAACCAGTAACACCACTGAGAAACCACGGGACAAACCAGTAACACCACTGAGAAACCACGAGACAAACCAGTAACACCACTGAGAAACCACGGGACAAACCAGTAACACCACTGAGAAACCACGAGACAAACCAGTAACACCACTGAGAAACCACGGGACAAACCAGTAACACCACCAAGAGACCACGGGACAAACCAGTAACACCACTGAGACACTACAAGACAAACCAGTAACACCACTGAGACACTACAAGACAAACCAGTAACACCACTGAGAGACCACGGGACAAACCAGTAACACCACTGAGAAACCACGGGACAAACCAGTAACACCACTGAGAGACCACGAGACAAACCAGTAACACCACTGAGACACTACAAGACAAACCAGTAACACCACTGAGAAACCACGAGACAAACCAGTAACACCACTGAGAAACCACAAGACAAACCAGTAACACCACTGAGACACTACAAGACAAACCAGTAACACCACTGAGAAACCACAAGACAAACCAGTAACACCACTGAGAGACCACGAGACAAACCAGTAACACCACTGAGAAACCACGAGACAAACCAGTAACACCACTGAGAGACCACGAGACAAACCAGTAACACCACTGAGAGACCACGAGACAAACCAGTAACACCACTGAGAAACCACGGGACAAACCAATAACACCACTGAGAGACCACGAGACAAACCAGTAACACCACTGAGAGACCACGAGACAAACCAGTAACACCACTGAGAGACCACGGGACAAACCAGTAACACCACTGAGACTCTACAAGACAAACCAGTAACACCACTGAGAAACCACGAGACAAACCAGTAACATTTAGAGTTGTATACTGGGGGAGGAGCTGATCGGTATTGACTGGTCATCGGTTATTGATTTACCTGCCTTGTCCTTGATAACGCTCCAATCAGAGAAGCTGTCCAGGTGTTCCATCAGCCGCGAGCAGAGAGTCACATGACCAACGTAGTCCAATAAGACGTCAATGATTGGCCCCGCCCACCGACTGATGCTGGGCGCTGAGATCATCTCACAGAACTGTCAATCAATCAGTCACAGAGGAATCAATCAGAGAACTGTTAATAAATCACAGAGCAATCTGATGTACTTTCTTGTGTCGCTCTCTCGTGTCGCTCTACCTGTAAACGTATAAACGGACTCACCTGAACGCCCGCCCCCTGCTGCGGCACTCTGTCGGTGAGCTCCCGCTCTGATCGGGTGGTTTTGATTGGCGGATGGGGTCGATTGCCGTAGATGCAGTTGAAGCAGGAGAGGGCGTGGCCTCCGTGGTCCAGCAGGTACTTGAACATGGGCAGGTACTTCATGGAGAACATGTAGACGGCGGGGAAAGTGGTCGGGTGCGTGGGGATGGAGGCGTTGATGTCGGCACCGTGCTCCACAAGCATGGTGACGGTCCTGATGCAGCCCTGTCTCGCCGCCACCATCAGCGGCCTGAACATGTCCAGGTTGGGGTCGGCACCGGCAGCCAGCAGCATGTGCACAGCGTCGACGTTGTTGTTGATGACGGAGAAGTAGAGCGCCGTGCTGCGGCGGTCTTGGTACAGCTTCGACCGGTCTTCAGACAGCCGGGCATTGACGTCGAAGCGAGCTTCGATCAGAGACTCCAGGACGTCGTCACGGTTACGCTCAGCGGCCAGGTGGAGCGGGCTGATGCCGGTCCGCCGGACTCGGGCCTTGCTGGTGGCCTTGATCAACATGGAGACGATACTGGAAACACAAACACAATCATAGCAATTAGACCAGACCAGCTAAACCCGGAGCCCTCTAAACCATCCTTACTGGTCCGGAGTCACTGGATTCCTCCTGATTTTTGATGATTTTCTTTTTCTTTATAATAATTTTAGGTACTTTTGGGTTTTTTTTTAATTAATATTTTCTTTTTTGGGGGCAATTTTTAAAGAAAACATGCCTTACAAACTTGCAAGCCCGCAGGTTAGAGAGGCACGTTTTCTTCAAAAAGCCACGATGTTGTTTTCTTCGGCCAAAAATCTGATCAGATCATCCTCACGACCCTCGCTCTCTTTACGCCTGCGGTCAGAGTGCCTACATGTCACTTCCTCTCTGGGCGGCGATGTGAAGCGGTAACAATCCGGTCTTCCCGGGTTTGTTGGCGTCTGCGTTCTGAGAGAGGAGGAGCTCCACGATTTCCTGGTGTCCATTTTTAGCAGCTTCATACAGAGCAGTGGCTCCGTCAGCAGCCTGACTGTTGATGTCCGCACCTGCAGGGGGTCAAAGGTCACAGGAGTCAGTGGTCACAGGGTCAAAGGTCATAGGGGATAACTAAGTTTACTGAAGTTGAACTAAACTGAATAAACTCAGCTTTGACCCTGAACACTGACCCCACAAAACCCAGTAGGGTCAGGGTCAGGGTCATGGTCTTGGTCATGATCTTGGTCATGGTCATGTCAGCAGCAGGGTCATGGTCATGGCCTTTGTCTTGGTCATGTCAGCAGCAGGGTCATGGTCTTGGTCATCTCAGCAGCAAGTTCATGGTCATGGTCATGGTCATGGTCATGTCACGGTCATGGTCAGCAGCAGGGTCATGGCCATGGTCAGCAGCAGTGGAGCATTACCGTGTTTGAGGAGGCAGCGCAGGGCGGCAACCTGCCCGCTCTGAGCGGCGGTGAACAGCGGCGAGATGCCGTACATGTTGGTGAGCTCGTGTTTGGCGCCGGCCTTCAGCAGCATCTCGCAGATCTCCACGTTGTTTCGGCACGCCGCCTCCTGCAGCGCCGTCCAGCCCTGAATACAGTGAGTGTTCACTGCCGCGCCGCGGTTCAACAACGCCGCCACTATAGCAGCGTTGCTCTTCTCACAGGCTGCAGAGAACAAAGACAATCCGTTAAAGGGACAGGACACCAAAATGGTCACCATCCACCACTCTGACGCTGTGACATCACTTCCTGTGGGTCTTACCTTTGTAGAGCGGCGTCTCTTTGTCGTAGTTGGGGATGTCGGGGTCCGCGCCGTTCTCCAGCAGAACCTCAACACATCGCAGCTGGTCTTTGCTGATGGCGACCAGCAGCGCCGACTCGCCGCGGTCTGCTCGCTTGTTGATCATCCCGGGCTGACCTGAACACGACACAACACCACTGTGATGTCATGGTGATGTCATTGTGATGTCACAGTTATTTCAGTGCGTGTGCGTCTCTACCTGACAGCAGGACTCTCAGACAGGTGTCCTGACCGTACCACGCCGCCTGGTGGATGGCGAGCCAGCCCGGTTTACTCGGCAGCATCAGGTTCATTCCCGGCCGCATCGCCAACGCTCTCACTCTGCTCGCATCACCGACACGGATCGCTTTGAACAGGGGCTCCTCCTCCCTGCAGGGACACACCCATCAGCCACCTGTCTCAACTGTCCCACTGGTCTCACCTGTGTCACCTGTGTTACATGTGTCACATGTGTCACCTGTTTCATCCGTTACTTCTGTCTCACCTGTCCCACTGTCTCATCTGTCTCACCTGTTTCACCTGTCTCAGCTGTCTCATCTGTCACTTCTGTCTCACCTATCCCACCTGTCTCATCTGTCTCACCTGTTTCACCTGTCTCAGCTGTCTCATCTGTCACTTCTGTCTCACCTATCCCACCTGTCTCATCTGTCTCACCTGTTTTACCTGTCTCAGCTGTCTCATCTGTTGCTTCTGTCTCAGGTGACTCACCTGTCTCACCTATTATTTCTGTCTCACCTCACCAGGTAAGACAAGTGAGACAAGTGAGACAGTTGAGACAGGTGAGACAGGTGAGACAGGTGGTGGTTCATAAGGGGACTCACTCTTCAGGTTCTGGACAGATGTGGACCAGACTGCCATCAGGTTTGCGATAAGCCACCATGCGTTTTCCAGAACCCGTCATGAAGCGACTGATGGTCCCGTCAAACGTCTTCCTGCACAGTAACCAGGACAACAGCCAATCAGAGCACAGACACTGTGACTCCGCCTCCTCTGCAGGTCAGGTTTCTTATGAAATGAAACACGATTTTCAACCTGTGAACTGGTGACATCGTGTTTCAGTCTGTTTTGGTCTGTTTTGGTCTGTTGTCTGTCTGTTTTCGGATAAAGACAAAATAAAGACATTGTTACGTACGGATCAGGAGGCTTTTCACTCGGAGGGTTTGGAGAACTGTAGTGGACGTCCGTCTGAGCTGCAGGTGGATTGTGGGAGCTGTGCTTTGCAGGTGGATTGTGGGAGCTGTAGTTTGCAGGTGGATTGTGGGAGCTGTAGTTTGCAGGTGGATTGCGGGAGCTGTAGTTGGTGTTTGCGGCTGCAGCGTTCGGCCGGCTGCTGTCTGGTTGGCGAGGAGGCGAGGTGGCAGCAATGGCGTTGGCGGTGTTGCAGGATGTGTCGGTCAGACTACGCTCAATGGCGATCTGCAGCAGCTCTTCGTCACTCAGGTTACTGTAGACAGAATAATCCTCCACAGCTCCAGAGCGAGAGATGCTGGCTGCCGCCATGACGGAGCTGAGGGGTCACAACAGGAAACAGTTTTACTGACCAACACCGTTCAGAGAAGGTTCAACCACACGGCGACTTTACGACGATTTACATCAACTGACGGACGGAAGATTAAACAGGAAACAAACCACAGTCAGCAGCACAGATGGTCAGACTTCAAACTTTAAACATTCAAACTTCAAACTTTCAAACTTTAAACTTTAAACATTCAAACTTTCAAACTTTCAAACTTTAAACTTTAAACATTCAAACTTTCAAACTTTCAAACTTTAAACTTTAAACATTCAAACTTTAAAAAAGTCGGCAGTAAAGACCAGAATTTGACTGAACATGAACTCACCTGTTTTTAAAATTCTTCTTTACTGATCCAACGTTTCCTCTGAGTCAGTGAAAGTCCGACTGTTGCCTGTCTGTAACAGAGACTGTGTTTATGTGTGTGTGTGTGTGTGTGTGTGTGTGTGTGTGTGTGTGTGTGTGCCCCCCCGGTCCTTGAGGTTTATTTTAAGGACTTGAAGTTTGAGCTCTTCCTCCAGCTGAGCTCTGATATCAAAGGTCGACCCTGTGAACCTGCAGTCTCAGTCAAAACAATATTTAATATATTTGATAAACTGAATCAATAACTGATCACTTTATGATCGATCACATATCAGCCTGGGATCAATCACAGATTCATCTTCAATTAATCCAAATTCATCCTCAGTCTGTTCAAAGACCACGTATCATCTGTCCTGGATTCATTCTCCACATTAATATGAGTCTTCTAACAACACGGAGCAATCACATGATCACATGATGGCACGATGTCATGATGCCGTGATCACGTGATCATGTGATCACGTGATGACCTGGTGACCTGCTTTTTGAAATAAAAATATCTGGCTGCTGTAAATCAGGTCAGAGGAGCGCTGTCCCCTGTTGATGTTATTTTTGAGGTGACAGCTGCTTTCGCTACAGCTCTGACATCCCATAATAATATAATAATAATAATATCCCATAATAATCCCTCCACTCTGACTGATTATTGATTATTGTCTGTGATAAACAGGCTGATCGCGAATGTAAACATTCACATCTGAATCCATCGCAAACTGGACCGGGAGGCTTTGCAGCATCCGTTTCCATGGAGACAGGTTACCTCACTGACACACTGAGGTCATTTCCTATTTTACCTCACCAACAGAATGACATCACTTCCTGGTTCAGCCTTCAAACTGATGAAAGAAAATCAAATATAGTTTGATGTTTTCATGAATCTGTGATGTAATCTACCGAAACCAGTTAAAACCTCAACATATTGATCCACCCGGAGAGCGTTAAAGTGTGTGTGTGTGTGTGTGTGTATGTGTGTGTGTGTGTTTGTGTGTGTTATTTTTAGACTCAGCTGCTGTAATCTGAGCCCTGAGGGTGAGAGCGGCCTCAATAAAAACATGTCAAACAGAGACCAGTTCACCTCACAGAGACCAGTTCACCAAGAGACCAGTTCACCACACAGAGACCAGTTCACCACACAGACACCAGTTCACCAACACAGAGACCAGTTCCCCAACACAGAGACCAGTTCACCAACACAGAGACCAGTTCCCCAACACAGAGACCAGTTCACCAACACAGAGACCAGTTCACCAACACAGAGACCAGTTCCCCAACACAGAGACCAGTTCACCAACACAGAGACCAGTTCACCACACAGAGACCAGTTCACCAACACAGAGACCAGTTCACCAACACAGAGACCAGTTCACCACACAGAGACCAGTTCCCCAACACAGAGACCAGTTCACCAACACAGAGACCAGTTCCCCAACACAGAGACCAGTTCACCAATACAGAGACCAGTTCACCACACAGAGACCAGTTCACCAAGAGACCAGTTCACCAACACAGAGACCAGTTCACCAACACAGAGACCAGTTCACCAAGAGACCAGTTCACCAACACAGAGACCAGTTCCCCAACACAGAGACCAGTTCACCAACACAGAGACCAGTTCACCAACACAGAGACCAGTTCCCCAACACAGAGACCAGTTCACCAACACAGAGACCAGTTCACTAACACAGAGACCAGTTCACCACACAGAGACCAGTTCCCCAACACAGAGACCAGTTCACCACACAGAGACCAGTTCACCACACAGAGACCAGTTCACCAACACACAGACCAGTTTCCCAACACAGAGACCAGTTCACCAACACAGAGACCAGTTCACCACACAGAGACCAGTTCACCAAGAGACCAGTTCACCAACACAGAGACCAGTTCACCAATACAGAGACCAGTTCACCACACAGAGACCAGTTCACCAACACAGAGACCAGTTCACCAACACAGAGACCAGTTCACTACACAGAGACCAGTTCACCAAGAGACCAGTTCACCAACACAGAGACCAGTTCACCAACACAGAGACCAGTTCACCAAGAGACCAGTTCACCAACACAGAGACCAGTTCCCCAACACAGAGACCAGTTCACCAACACAGAGACCAGTTCACTAACACAGAGACCAGTTCACCACACAGAGACCAGTTCCCCAACACAGAGACCAGTTCCCCAACACAGAGACCAGTTCACCAACACAGAGACCAGTTCACTAACACAGAGACCAGTTCACCACACAGAGACCAGTTCACCACACAGAGACCAGTTCACCAAGAGACCAGTTCACCAACACAGAGACCAGTTCACCAACACAGAGACCAGTTCCCCAACACAGAGACCAGTTCCCCAACACAGAGACCAGTTCACCAACACAGAGACCAGTTCACCACACAGAGACCAGTTCACCAAGAGACCAGTTCACCAACACAGAGACCAGTTTCCCAACACAGAGACCAGTTCACCAACACAGAGACCAGTTCACCACACAGAGACCAGTTCACCAAGAGACCAGTTCACCAACACAGAGACCAGTTCACCAACACAGAGACCAGTTCACCAACACAGAGACCAGTGTCCCAACACAGAGACCAGTTCATCAACACAAAGACCAGTTCACCACACAGAGACCAGTTCACCACACAGAGACCAGTTCACCACACAGAGACCAGTTCACAACACAGAGACCAGTTTACCACAGCATTGGCTAACGTTACCTACAAGTTGCAATAATGTTTTCAAGAAAACATTTTAATCTAACGTTCAAAGAACGTTTTCAGGATGTTTGTCATTTCTAATAATGTTCCTTTAAGGTTAAACGCTGACTGAGACGTAACGTTTGAACTGCAACACTCTGAGGATGTTTTGGTGATGATGAGAGGTGACAGTCTTTTATAAACGTTCCCACAACGTTACATGAGAACAAAGGAAGAACATTTTAAAGCAACATTCAGAACGTCCCAGGGAGCAGTTTTTGGTTCTAAAAGCGTTCTGAGAACGAAATGTTTCAGTTTTCGGCAGCAAGTTTTCTTTGAGCTCCCAGAAAGTTCTTCTTAAAGTTCAGGTAACACTATAAACATTTTTTAAAAAATCTATTTATTTATTTAATTTTAATATCACATTAATTTTCATAAAAAATGTTTTGTAATTTCAGTCCTCAAAAACATTGTCTGAATGTTGCTTTGAAAATGTTCTTTGTATAGTTTTTATTTCTGTGTCGTGCCTTTTCTGGTCCATCCCACATGAGATCACAAGATGCCGTCACAACTCTAAACATGCGGCATTTTCCAGTTTTACAGATTTTAGCCAAAAACAAAACGTAGGTACATAAAACACATTCAGTTACAAAATCATATATCAACAATAATCTTGCAAAAAAAGAATTGTACACTGAAAAATAAAGTTTTACAGCTGTTACAAATCTACAGTTTGTCTCGATAAAGAGCTTGTTTTCTCATCTCCCTGCTTTCTCCACATAACCAGCTGATCTGCATGTTTCATCCTAGAAATGTCCTTAAATCCGAGAAACGTCCAATAATCTTAGAAATGTCCTAAAATTGTAGAGATGTACTATAATCCTAGGAATGTCTTAAATCCTAGAAATGTTCTTAAAATCTGAGAAATGTCCTAAAATCTTAGAATCAAACTATGCAAAACATACCAAAATCTTAGAAATTTCCTATCTTAAAAATGTCCTTAAATCCCCAAAATGTCCTAAAATCCAAGAAACATCCTAAATCCTCAAAATGTCCTATAATCCTAGACATGTCCTAAGATCCTAGAAACGCCCTAAATCCGAAAAACATCCTAAAATCCTACTAACATGTATGGGCTAGTTGAATTTCTCGGGGGCTAAAGATGCTGATGGTCTGAGTTTGTGGGGCAGGTGGAGCATTTGTCCATGTCTAGAACCGACTTCCAGCTCACGTGAGTTCAGGTGAGGTCAGGTGAGGTCAGGTGAGTTCAGGTGAGGTCAGAGGAGGTCAGGTGAGGTCAGAGGAGGTCAGGTGAGGTCAGGTGAGGTCAGAGGAGGTCAGGTGAGGTCAGGTGAGCTCAGGTGAGGTCAGAGGAGGTCAGGTGAGTTCAGGTGAGCTCAGGTGAGGTCAGGTGAGTTCAGGTGAGCTCAGGTGAGTTCAGGTGAGCTCAGATGAGTTCAGGTGAGCTCATGTGAGTTCAGGTGAGGTCAGGTGAGGTCAGGTGAGCTCAGGTGAGGTCAGGTGAGGTCAGGTGAGGTCAGGTGAGCTCAGGTGAGGTCAGGTGAGCTCAGGTGAGATCAGGTGAGGTCAGGTGAGGTCAGGTGAGGTCAGGTGAGCTCAGGTGAGGTCAGGTGAGCTCAGGTGAGTGAGCAGGTAACGTCATACTGCAGGAAGCAGATGAGTCTGACAGGAAGTGGCAGAGTGTGGAGCAGTTTGAGTCTCCGGACTCCAACAAGACGTCTGATCTGCAACCTGCAGAGCTGCATCAGAGGAACAGGAGGACCTGAGGACACAGAGGACAGGTGAGACACACAGAGGACAGGTGACAGACACAGAGGACGCTACGACCACTTCCTGCTGTTGTTGTGTCTTACGAGCTTTCAGTTTAATTGGCGTCCAGTCGCTGCGTCTCTCCAGGACGTCCAGCAGCTGCGAGCAGAGATGGACGGGGCCGGCATAGTCCAGCAGCAGAGACACAATTGGACCCGCACTGTGGCAGAACACCGGGCTGCTGACGGCCTCACAGAACTGAAACGGGACGGAGGACACATTATTGGACAGGTTCACACAACTCACCTGAGTGCAACGTGCGTCTCTGCGGACCTGCATTTCTTCAATGCGACGGCATGACGGCAAGGGGGGCGGATGTGTTTTTTGGCCGTAGGGACAGTCGAAGCAGGACCGGGCGTCGCAGCCATTGTCCAGCAGCAGTTTGAGCATCGGCAGAGACTCCATTCTAAGCAGGATGGCTGCCGGGAGCGAGGACGTCTGGGTGGACATCCGAGCGTTGACGTCAGCGCCGTACGTCAGCAGCAGTGTCGCCATGTCCATCCGGCAGAGGCGGACGGCGATGAGCAGCGGGTTGAAGACGTCCAGGTTGGGGTTGGCTCCGGCCTCCAGAAGCATCTCTGCGGCCTCCAGGTTCCCATTGAAGACGCAGAAATAGAGCGCCGTGCTGCGGCAGTCCTCGTACATTGTGGAGCGGTCCTCCGACAGCTGGGTGTTGACGTCGAAACCGGACTCAATCAGCAGCTCCATGACGTCATCTCTGTTGTTCTCCGCGGCGATGTGCAGAGGACTGATCCCACTGGTCCGGACCCGGACTCTGCTGGTCACAGGAATCAGCAGAGACATGATTCTGGAAAACAAACAGTCAACTTCAACGAGATTTAGGATCAAACAACCACAGATCTACCAGCAGAGCCGGGACGGAAGAGTCTCAGACCGTGGGTGGTTGTTTTGGACAGACACGTGAAGCGGCAGCAGTCCAGACTTTGTGGATCGGTTAGCGTCTGCTTTCAGAGACAGCAGGACGTCCACGGCAGAGACATGTCCATTCTTACTGGCTTCATACAGCGGAGACGCTCCGTCATCTGCCTGTCCATTTATATCTGCACCTGAGGGACAAAGACATCTTTGGATCAGCAGCTGATGGAAACTACAGATATTCCATGGACAGTTTTGGACCTTTCTTTGCGAGCAGGCGCAGGATGTCCCCATGTCCGTGCTGAGCAGCGGTGAAGAACGCCTGGATGCCGTAGATGTTCCTGGCGTGCAGATTGGCGCCGGACTCCAGCAGCGTCCTGCAGAGTTTCACGTGTCCGTTTCTGCAGGCTTCGTGCAGAGGACTCACTCCCTGAACGCTGCAGCGGTTCACCTGAGCGCCGAACCTCAGCAGCAGATCCACAGCGGCCTCGTTCGGTTTCTCACAGGCTGAAAACACAAAAAATGGACAGACACCCTGAGGACGTTTGACTCATGAACCTGCTGGACGTAAGTGACATCAGAGCAGAGTCTGTGACGTCAGCTGTGACGTCATCTCACCTGCGAACAGCGGCGTCTCTTTGTCCTTGTTGGCGATGTTCGGGTCGGCGCCGTGCTTCAGGAGGAAATCCACACAGGAGACGTTTCCTTGCCTGGCGGCCAGCAGCAGAGCGGTCTGATTCCTCGAACTGCATCGGTTCACAAAGTCGGGATGAGCTGTGGACGGACAGGTCAAAGGTCAAACTCTCACTGATGCGTCCTTTAAAACCGCGTCCATCAGGGCAGAACAACACTTTTTTAGAGTCCCGTGGTTTGTCTCCATAGTTTCACCGAGTGGCGCCATGAAGCAGAACCAGCAGAAAATATACAGTTTAAAGACCAAGGGGACATTGGACAGAGCAGAGACTGTAGAGGACAGAGGACAGAGGACGCTGATACAGTATGAGGCATTGAGGTGTGAAGGTTGCCAGCTGCCATAAAACATCAGAAAAGATCATAAATCTGGAACATTTATAGCGCTCATAAACATGTCAGTGATGACTTTGGTGAGTCCACGATTGTGATCGACGGCTGCAGCGCCAAAATAAAACTCCTCGATAAATTTAGGTCAGATGATCCTGCCAAAGACTTCAGGACGATTGGACCAACAGACTGACGACTTCTGGAAACTGGAATTCAGAACAACAACAAAGAGAGAAAAATTTGCAAAGCAGAGGCTTTCGAACATTTGAGCAAAGACGCAGATGAAGTCAGAAATGAAATGATGGAGTTTTGACTCTGAGCTTTTTTTTAAGGTCATTGTGAAAATGTAAACTTAATCGTTACAGCCCCATTTTTATGTCAGTGAGCGTCATTTTATGTACCTGAGTAGTTCTCACATGGCACCGCTCGTGCTTTCAGTGTACAAGCGTGATGTCAAAAGCTGCCCCCTGCGTCCAACCGGAACGCAGCGGGACGGCGTCTGATGAGAACACGTTCAAACAGAGCTGGCATTGGTATTTTATGTAGGACAGTACTACAGTACCACAAACAACTGATTTTCACACAGTACCTGAAAAGTATAAGGTCCAAAATCGACAAAAATCAGCACAAAATTCAAAATGGCTGACTTCCTGTTGGGCTTGGGGTGGGTCCAAGTTGCTTTTTTGTGTGTCTGGGCACGATAGATAAGTGTAGCGATTTCCGTAAATGTAGGTTTAACTGGGCACTGGGGCTACACGTTAGGGGGCGCTGTTTTCCAAAACCACCGAAAGTGAGCGAACCACTTTTCATGAGTTTTTGGCCGTGTTTAGGCCTCCAAAAATGCAATTCATTGGGGAGAAAAATAAAAATTCCTTGCATCCCAAGACGGTCCTCGCACGGCTCATGCTCGGGCCCTCATTAGTCGACACAGAAGGTCACTGACAGAGCGGCACCATGAGATGAACTCAAAGTGAGATCATGTTGGGAATTTATAACACTTCTGTCATTTTGCCCTCATGGTTGCACAAACACTTGTAGAAGAAGAATGATAGAGAAAAGGATAAGAAGAAAAAGACGGTGTCATCGGCGTACAGACAAGCTTTCCTAACGTACAACGCTCACAGTGAGGATAGAAAAGTGAGAGAAGAATGAGACTGTAGGAGCCATGGATGAATGTGTGCAGGTATATTTTGTAGGCGATTAAGTCTAAGACTTTTTTTTTTCAAATTTGGTTAGTTTTGGTAATGATATGATTTATTTATTTATTTGTGTGTTTTTTACTATATTGAGTGACTATGATGAGTGGGTCACCTGATTATGGGTGAGATGCTGATATAGCCGGCTCACCTTTGCACCTGACCCACCGTAAGCCTCTCTCTTTGTTCTCTGAAGTCGCTGCAGAGACGGCTGCAGAAACGTGCAGAGACGGCAGAGAAAGTGGAAGTGAAGTGTCACTTTGAGTGAAGTTTTACGTTTCAGACTGAAAGGGGTTGAAGTGTGCGAGTGATGAACTGAGCTGGAAGGTCAAGTTGACGTGTCTGCTGATGTTGAAACTCTCAGTTAATGAAAATGAGAGTTCAGAGCCGCTGAACAGAAACAGAGAAGTAAAGAACAGCATCATCGGCATATTGACGGATTCTTTAACTGAAACATCATCCCTGCAGACAGAAAATGAATCAGGACGCCGCTGAGCGGGTTTATGATCTACAGCGTGTTCTGTGGTTCAGTGTGGGGGCGACCAGCCGTTCACCTCGGAGCAGGACCATGATGCACTGCAGCTGTCCATAATAAGCAGCTTCATGAAGAGCGATCCAGCCTTCATCGTTCGGCTCCGTCAGACTGCCGCACCGCCGTCCCACCAGGTCCTCCAGAGCCTCGACGTCTCCATTCATTATCAGAGTCTGCAGAGGACTGAACTCTCTGAAACAACAACAACAACGACAACAACGACAAATCACCACAAACACTGACAAACTCTCTGAAACAACAACAACAACAACAACAACAACAACTGGTTGATTGTTTGTTGATAGTTTGCTGGTTGTTTTATTGAGTGTTTGTTGATTGTTTTCTGGTTGTTGATTGTTGTTTGTTTGTTTGCTGATAGTTTGCTGGTTGCTTGTTGGTTGTTTTCTGAGTGTTTTTTTTGTTTACTGGTTGTTTTCTGGTTGTTGATTGTTGGTTGGTTGTTTGTTGTTTGTTTGTTGATCGTTTGCTGGTTGTTGATTGTTGGTTGGTTGTTTGTTGATTGTTGGTTGGTTGTTTGTTGTTTGTTTGTTGATCGTTTGCTGGTTGTTGATTGTTGGTTGGTTGTTTGTTGATTGTTGTTTGTTTGTTGTTAGTTTGCTGGTTGTTGGTTGGTTGTTTGTTGGTTGTTTTCTGATTGTTGATTGTTGTTTGTTTGTTTGTTGATCGTTTGCTGGTTGTTGATTGTTGGTTGGTTGATTGTTGTTTGTTTGTTGATCGTTTGCTGGTTGTTGATTGTTGGTTGGTTGTTTGTTGATTGTTGTTTGTTTGTTGTTAGTTTGCTGGTTGTTGGTTGGTTGTTTGTTGGTTGTTTTCTGATTGTTGATTGTTGTTTGTTTGTTTGTTGATCGTTTGCTGGTTGTTGATTGTTGGTTGGTTGTTTGTTGATTGTTGTTAGTTTGCTGGTTGTTGGTTGGTTGTTTGTTGGTTGTTTTCTGATTGTTGTTTGTTTGTTTGTTGATCGTTTGCTGGTTGTTGATTGTTGGTTGGTTGATTGTTGTTTGTTGTTAGTTTGCTGGTTGTTGGTTGGTTGTTTGTTGGTTGTTTTCTGATTGTTGATTGTTGTTTGTTTGTTTGTTTGTTGATCGTTTGCTGGTTGTTGATTGTTGGTTGGTTGATTGTTGTTTGTTTGTTGATTGTTTGCTGGTTGTTGATTGTTGGTTGGTTGTTTGTTGATTGTTGTTTGTTTGTTGTTAGTTTGCTGGTTGTTGGTTGGTTGTTTGTTGGTTGTTTTCTGATTGTTGATTGTTGTTTGTTTGTTTGTTGATCGTTTGCTGGTTGTTGATTGTTGGTTGGTTGATTGTTGTTTGTTGTTAGTTTGCTGGTTGTTGATTGTTGGTTGGTTGTTTTCTGATTGTTGATTGTTGTTTGTTTGTTTGTTGTTAGTTTGCTGGTTGTTGATTGTTTGTTTGTTGATTGTGTGCTGGTTGTTGATTGTTGGTTGGTTGTTTTCTGATTGTTGATTGTTGTTTGTTTGTTTGTTGTTAGTTTGCTGGTTGTTGGTTGTTTGTTGATTGTGTGCTGGTTGTTGATTGTTGGTTGGTTGTTTGTTGTTAGTTTGCTGGTTGTTGGTTGTTTGTTTGTTGATTGTGTGCTGGTTGTTGATTGTTGGTTGGTTGTTTTCTGATTGTTGATTGTTGTTTGTTTGCTTGTTGTTAGTTTGCTGGTTGTTGGTTGTTTGTTTGTTGATTGTGTGCTGGTTGTTGATTGTTGGTTGGTTGTTTGCTTGTGTGCTGGTTGTTTACTGCGGACAGTCTGGACTGACCCACCTGCGCAGGCCTCTGTAGATGTGCTGGAACAGGCCGGTTGGAGGGTTGATGGAGTTGGGGACAGCTGGTGTGGACGAATAGAAACGGTCCAGTTCTCTGGGGGGGTCGGGACGTGTCTGTCTGGAGTTTGGATTTCTTTGATTGGACGCAGGATGGACGGGAGGCACCGGCACCGACAGTGACGGTGACGGTGCGGCGGGCTGAGTGTCGGAGAGGCTTCTCTCCACAGCGATCTGCAGCAGCTCCTCATCAGTCAGCTGACTGTAAACGCTGTAATCATCCAGATTCAGCTGAGCAGCCGCCATGTTGGATCTACATAGGAAGAAGAAGTGATGCGTCAGAGGAAGAGGAGGAGGAGGTGTGTGTGTGACGTTGAGCAGCAGTGGATCTCATTAAATCTGCAGTCACAGGACTGAAGTTATGGAGGTCAGCGGTGTTTGATTCCTTGATTGAGCCAACAAGTTCACACTCACCGAGACACGACCTGCATACACACACACACACACACACACACACACACACGTACATTTCTCTCTTTTTACATTTATCGTGTGTTTTAAAGATAATTTTTAAGGCTTTTTCAGCCTATTGAAGAGGGCAGAGTAGAATGAAAGCAGGACAGAGTGGGGACGACATGCGGCAAAGCGACGAGGTCAGACTCAAACCCGCGGCCGCTGCGGTCTCTTGTTCACGGGGCCCCCGCTCCCCCAGGTGAGCGGCTGGGCGCCCCCTTTTTGATGTGTGTTTTAACACAATTTTAACCAATTGGAACAAAGAAACATGATTTTTATTTGATCTAAAACAGCCTGACAGACTCTGAGCTGCTTCATCAGAACTCCTGAAACTGAACCTCACAGACCAGAAAACAGCACCAGCCGACATCAGAACGCCACGAAACATGAAGCACGCTCAGGAGAAAGTACGTGGATCAGGACAAAAGAATCAAGAGAAGACCGCCAAGAGGAGACAATACACAGACTGGTCCTACCTGTCCAGTCAGGACGCTGTCTTCTGTCATCTGTCCCCAGTCTCGGTTTGATTCTAGTTTAGTTTCATGTGTTCAGCAGAGAGTCCAAACTGTGATACTGAAACTCTGCTGGCTCACAATCAAACTCTCCGCAGACGCTGTATCAGAAATACTCACGGAGAGAGAGTATTAATAATAATGATAATAATACATTTGATGTGTGCAACACGTTCTAATAAAGTTGGACAGTTTGTGAACAGACAGCAGATTACTGACTGGATCTGAAAAGAGACAACTTCTCAGGACCCGAAGCTCCTCTGAGACAAACTGACACAAAGTGGAAAAGGACAAAGCAGCCTGCAGCTTCAGCTTCAGCTTCAGCTTCAGTCTGCAGCTTCAGCTTCAATCTGCAGCTTCAATCTGCAGCTTCAGCTTCAATCTGTAGCTTCAGCTTCAATCTGTAGCTTCAGCTTCGGTCTGGAGATTCAGTCTGAATCTTCAGCTTCGATCTGCACCTTCAGTCTATAGCTTCAGCTTCAATCTGCAGCTTCAGCTTCAGTCTGCAGCTTCAGCTTCAATCTGCAGCTTCAGCTTCAGTCTGCAGCTTCAGTTTCAATCTGTAAACTTCAGTCTGTAGCTCCAGTCTGCAGCTTCAGCTTCAATCTGTAGCTTCAGCTTCGGTCTGCAGCTTCAGCTACTGTCTGTAGATTCAGTCAAAGAGGCTCTGAAAAGCTTTATATAATAATGTATTTATTAATGTACTGCTTTTTAAAACTTCTGTCAATGTCTAATTAATGTCATATGAATTGTAAAATTGGGTGTATTTTATTATGTATTGTGAAGTATTTTAATTTTATTTTTTTTTACTTCTGTAAAGTGTCTTTAAGTTTATAGAAAGGTGCTCTTTAAGTAAAATTGATTGTTTTTGATATTATTATTATTATTATTATTATTATTATTATATAGCCTGCATATGAGCTGTATATAAACTGTAGTTGGCTATAATCTGTATATTTTGTGAATGAGTTTGGTCACTAAGTTACAGTCAGCCGTTTCCATGGTAACCGGTTGAGCCGCTGCAGTGTTAGGCTTCAGCTAGCCCGCCCTGCTGCCGGTCTCCCGGTTCTGGTCCGGTTTCAGTCCGGTCCGGTGAGATGCGGATCACCTGCTGGAGGCTCGGGAGCTCGTGTCATGTTTTCGCTGCTCAATATCGGTGAAGGTACCGCCTCCGTGTGGGAGCGACCGGAGCTCACAAACACCGACATTTGATGGAAGTAACAGCTCGCTGATGTGACCACTTTGGGCCGAAATGAGATGGTCGAACCGATTTCTGAAATATCTCGTTTTCTGAGGGTTTTACGTACCGACGGGTTCACAAATGAGCGCAGACGCATTAATGCGCTGAATTTTTAACGCAGTCCGGCGTGACGCTCCAGCCGGACAGGAGCTGACGGCAGGAGCGGGAGCTGCTGGTCGGGATTTTCTCTGAAAGACGGATTGTCGGTGAGCTGACTGCACGCCGAATTAAAGAGGAGATCGTGTCGAGTTGATTCGTGTCGGATTTTTACGGATATTTGGATTATTTTCATTATCAGGGAGAAAATAAATTGTGTGACGCGAGTTTTGAACGGAGTCTGATGTGACGTTTCCTCCGCACAGGACCGAGCAGGAGGTGTGAAACCCCCAAATTTTTGATGAATCTGTGCTGTCTGACTGTTTGAACAACCGCCGAAGACATAATGTGTCTCTGGGAAGAATGTTGGTGTCCAGTTTAAAGCTTTACCACGTCTGTGGGCTAACTGGCGAAGAAATCAGCGTTAAAATCATCATTTTTTAAACGCAGTCTGGTTTGAGGTTTCCTCCGCGTGGGAGAGAGCGGATTTTTTTCCTGACTGACAGCGGCTGGATGCTGAGCTGCTCAACAGATGTTTCTGTAGAAAAGTGCAGATTTTAGAGACTCGATGTGAGCGCCGAGTTGACGGACGAAAGCCGCTGAGGTGTGAACAGTTGAATTTGAATCTCTCACTGTGTTTCAGCCGCAGATGAGCGCAGATTTTTTAATTCATTATCATTTTAAACGGAGTCTGGTGTGACGTTCAGCTCGAGCAGGGATCTCCTTGGAAACGGTTATTGACAGCTCCCCCCTCCCCTCCCACCTCCTCCTCCTCCTCTTCCTCCTCTCATCGGGGATGGTCCGCCGCCTGCTCTCCCACTAACGACCAGTGTGATACTGGGACAGCTCCAGTGAGCAGATGTTCTCCAGCAGCAGGATGACTGGGAGCCAGTCCAGCCTGCTGTACGGACCGCTGGAGGAGCTGCAAGAGCTCGCCTTCATCGAGAGGCCGATCCGCCGGAGCCTCAAGGTAACTGCTGCAGGACATGTGAGGAAGAGGAGGAGGAGGATGAAGATGGTGGTGCTGATGATGATGATGATGATAATGATGATGATGAGACATGTTGAATGAGTCAGTGGGAGGAAGATCAGCAGCCTCCATGCAGGAAGCAGAGGGGAGACCCGCTATCTGCGCAGCATGACGCAGTTTCTGTCTGTCTGTCTCTCTGTGTGTCTGTCTGTGTGTCTCTGCAGAGAGACAGACGGATGGAGAGGGTCTCCTCTCCTCTGTCTGCTGCATGAACATCCGGTCATCATGCCCTTAATGCAGCAAATCAATAAATCCAAACAGTTCATCGATAATCATTTTAAACCATCAGTTGTTCAACACAAAATCAATTAAGAACTTTTTTGCTCATCAATAAATATAGGGTGGTAAAGGTGAGATAAAAGAATATAAAGCAGTTATCTAAAATCTATTACCTGTCAATAATAGAATATGAAGCAGTTATCAGTATCAATGAATGATCAATAATAGAATATAAAGCATGTTTGACTAATCAATAGACAGTCAATACTAGAATATAAAGCAGTTATGAGTTATCGGTAATAAATGAATATCAATAATAGGATAAAAAGCAATTATCTATTATCAACAAATAATCGAAAATAGAATATAAAGTAGTTATCAGTTATCAATAAACTGCCAATAATAGATAAAGCAGATATCTATAATCCGTAAATAATCAATAATAGATGTAAAGTTGTCATTAGTAATCAATAAACTGTCAATAATAGAATATAAAGCAGTTATCTATAATCAATAAATGATAAATAATAGAAAATAAGGCAGCTATCTATAATCAAACATTTGTTATTGATCAGTTAATAAATCTCTGATTGATTATTGAAGGTTTATAACTGATACAATCACAAAATAATTAATCTTACTTTGAGTTTATAAAACCTGTCAATCAAACTGATCGGCAGCCAATTATCCTCCTGTAACTGTTCGGGGGGGCAGGTCTTCCTATGGGAGAAACCCCGACGTCATGACGACGCAGTCACACACCCCCATCGCCTCCTACACACACACACACACACACACACACACACACACACACACACACACACACACACACACACACACACACACAAACGCCTCCTTCTTAAAGGGCCGGTGTGTTTCACCTCCTGCAGGAGAAACAGAAGCTTTTCTAAAATGGGGACACACTGAGGGAAGGGGACGGACACTGAAGGGAGGAGACACTTACTGAGGGGAGGAGACACTTACTGAGGGGAGGAGACACTTACTGAGGGGAAGGGACACACTGAGAGGAGGGGATACATACTGACGGAAGGGGACACACACTGAATTGAGGGGTCACACACTTAGGTGAGAGGACATACTCTGAGGGAAGGGGACACATGATGAGGAGAGGGGACAATGAGGGGAGACAGGAGACACATTATGTCAGTAATGTCCTTATGTCCTCACAGGTGAAGAAGTATAAACAAACATTCACATTCTCATTAAAACATACCTCTGAACTTTGTAGTGATGTCTCACAGGTGTGGCCATGTCTCACAGGTGTGGCCATGTCTCACAGGTGAGATGATGTCTCACAGGTGTGGCCATGTCTCACAGGTGTGATGATGTCTCACAGGTGTGGCCATGTCTCACAGGTGTGATGATGTCTCACAGGTGTGGCCATGTCTCACAGGTGTGGCCATGTCTCACAGGTGAGATGATGTCTCACAGGTGTGGCCATGTCTCACAGGTGTGATGATGTCTCACAGGTGTGGCCATGTCTCACAGGTGTGATGATGTCTCACAGGTGTGGCCATGTCTCACAGGTGTGGCCATGTCTCACAGATGTGGTGATGTCTCACAGGTGTGGTGATGTCTCACAGATGTGGTGATGTCTCACAGGTGTGGTGATGTCTCACAGGTGTGGCCATGTCTCACAGGTGTAGTGATGTCTCACAGGTGTAGTGATGTCTCACAGGTGTGATGATGTCTCACAGGTGTGGCCATGTCTAACAGGTGTGGCCATGTCTCACAGGTGAGATGATGTCTCACAGGTGTGGCCATGTCTCACAGGTGTGATGATGTCTCACAGGTGTGGCCATGTCTCACAGATGTGGTGATGTCTCACAGGTGTGGTGATGTCTCACAGGTGTGGTGATGTCTCACAGATGTGGTGATGTCTCACAGGTGTGATGATGTCTCACAGGTGTGGCCATGTCTCACAGATGTGGTGATGTCTCACAGGTGTGGTGATGTCTCACAGGTGTGGTGATGTCTCACAGGTGTGGCCATGTCTCACAGGTGTAGTGATGTCTCACAGGTGTGATGATGTTTAACAGGTGTGGCCATGTCTCACAGGTGTGGCCATGTCTCACAGGTGTCGCGAAGACTCACAGGTGTGGTAATGTGGTGTTTAAAAAGTACATTTAACATCTGAATGTGTTCCTTGTTTCAGACAGCAGAGGAGATCGATCAGCTGACTGTGGATGAAGACCTGAATGACATCGAGAGAGCTGTGTACCTGCTCAGGTGAGAGCCATGTACCTGCTCAGGTGAGAGCCATATACCTGCTCAGGTGAGAGCCGTTTACCTGCTCAGGTGCTGTTGTTTGCAGAGTTAAGTGTTTTGGTCTGGCAGTTTGTCAGAGTGAAGACCCTGAAACATCTGTCACTCTGTTCGAGTCTTTTTATGGTTGTTTTTCTTCGATCTCTTCGACATCAGCCTGTGTTAAAACTGTTGTTATTTTGGGTTGAGCTCAGGATGAAAAAGGAGGTTTCAGAGTAAATAACCTGAACTCTTCATCGGTGGAGACTTGAGACAAAGCAGCTCTGCCCTCCTTCTCTCTGTCCCACTAAACTCTGAGGCTCATTAAACGCTGACGGTAATCATCCTGCAGTCTGATCCCAGCGGCTCTGAACTAGTTCACTGAACTCGTTCAACGTCTGGACTCAAAAACACAAAACAACCTGCCAGAAAACCAGGACTCAGACCTCAGGACTCTGGAGTCCTGGACTTTTGTCACCTGATTTCACCTGAGGAGGTAATAATGTATGAAGAAAAAGGTCTGCCCTTCAGTGGTTCAGGTGACCCTCTGTCTGGTTGTGGAGTCCCTCAGGGATAAGTTTCAGGTCCTTTTTATTTCTTTTAGTCTGTAAAGTTCTCACTGGGGCTTTTGTTATGTTTGCATCGTGAATAGAAACAATGAAGTATCGTCACCGACCGATCATTGTACACTGACATCACTCGAGCTTCCTCTAGTTTTGGAAGAAAACCGGCTCTGAAATAGGAGTTGAAAAAGTCTCTCTGTTCTAAGAGCTACGATTGTTCCTTGTTCTCGTGGTGAGGAAAAAAACGCAGACAGTGGTTCTTAGGAAAAGTTCTTCTGTCCCTAATCAAACCAAACCAAATGACCAAAATAACCAAATGTCCATCCTCTTGTTGTCAGTGTGGGTCAGGAGGTGCAGAGAGCAAGTGTCATTAGCAACCTGCCAAGCCTTGTCCGTCAGAATCCAGCTGAGACATTTCGGCGGGTCGTACCAAAGGTTCGGGTATGTACACGGTATCATCAGACTGTATGTCAGTGGCACACTGTGTGGAGGCCAGCAGGATGTGGACAGGTGTGTTGGACATGTGTCATTCACGTAACCTGTCCCTTTCGCCTGATTCAGGAGGTCTTGAACGGAGCCGGAGCAGAAATCCAGCTGGCAGCAGCAGCATCTTTCTTAACCATCCTGCAGGACGACATCATCCTAATCCACACCCACACGTTCTCCATCCTGAAGACCGTTCTGCTGCACCTAAACCACAGAGACACAGGTAACACCACCTGAACCACTGAGACACAGGTAACACCACCTAAACCACTGAGACACAGGTAACACCACCTAAACCACTGAGACACAGGTAACACCACCTGAACCACTGAGACACAGGTAACACCACCTAAACCACAGAGACACAGGTAACACCACCTGAATCACTGAGACACAGGTGACACCACCTGAACCACTGAGACACAGGTGACACCACCTGAACCACTGAGACACAGGTGACACCACCTGAACCACTGAGACACAGGTGACACCACCTGAACCACTGAGACACAGGTGACACCACCTGAACCACTGAGACACAGGTGACACCACCTGAACCACTGAGACACAGGTGACACCACCTGAACCACTGAGACACAGGTAACACCACCTGAACCACTGAGACACAGGTGACACCACCTGAACCACTGAGACACAGGTGACACCACCTGAACCACTGAGACACAGGTAACACCACCTGAACCACTGAGACACAGGTAACACCACCTGAACCACTGAGACACAGGTAACACCACCTGAACCACTGAGACACAGGTGACACCACCTGAACCACTGAGACACAGGTGACACCACCTGAACCACTGAGACACAGGTGACACCACCCGAACCACTGACACTGTGGTTGATTTTGACGGTAAACTTGATGCTGACGTTGACGTTTTTGTCTTTTTACTGTTGTCTTGTTTGTTGTTGTCGTGTTTGTTGACAGTGGTGAGCAACGCCTGGTTGGAGACTCTGCTGTCGGCCATCAACGCTCTGCCCAAAGAGACCATCAAACAGGAGGTAAAGTGATCAGGATTATTGATCCATACTATCAAGTATTGATCCGTATTAGAACAATTCAAAGGTATACCTGTCTCTCTGATTACCTGTCTGTCTCTCTCTGCAGGTGTTGAACCCTCTTCTCTATCAGTCTCAGCTGTCTCACTCTCTTCAGGCTCGTCTGGCCAGCTGTCGCATTTTAGGAAAAGTCGCCTGCAAGTTTGACTCTCATATGTGAGCTGCAACACAACAAATACACATTCTAGTACTACACGCTGTATACTTCAGCACTACACACTCTGTACTGCAATACTACACTCTGTCTACTTCAGTACTTAAACAGCATTAGAATCCTGTTCCTGTATTAACATCAGTAATTAGGCAGCTGCAGGTCTACCTGTCTGTGTGCTGAGCTCAGGTGTGTTTTTTGTTTCAGAGTGAAGAAGGAGCTGCTGCCGCTGGCTCGTTCGTTGTGTCAGGACGTGGAGTTTGAGGTTCGCGCCTGTATGTGTCGTCAGCTGGAGAGCATCGCTCGAGCGAGCGGGTAACGAACGAACAAAGCTGAACGAAACCAAACACAAATCAAACATCCTGCTGTGGTGAGACAGTGTGTCTCCTGTCCTGCAGGGTGGACGACACCAGGACAGAGCTGCTTCCTGAACTGGTGGAGCTTGCCGGAGATGAGGAGAGCAGTGTCCGCCTCGCTGCCTTCGACACCATTATTAACCTGATGGAGATGATGGACAGCGGTGAGTTTCAGGGTGCAGCTGTGGCGGATAAACGTCAGACTGCGAAACTCCTGAATGTCTCCTGTGTCCTCTCTCTCAGACGACAGGCTCCATGTCGTCGTCCCCCTGGTGATGTCAGTGTGTGAGGTGTCTTCGTCACAGGCGGACGAGGCCGTCGTGGCGTCTTTGTCGTTCCAGTTTGGGAAGCTCTGCAGCGGACTGGCAGGTGAGACTGATGTCACACAGCAGAAACTGAAGCAGAAGTTCACGTCACCCTCGACCCCTGAGGGGTTTCACTGCAGGAGTTTGGGTTCATTACGAGTCATCCAGAGATCTTAAACTCTCAGCAGGATGTCACACACGTTCTCCAACAGTACCTGAAGGTGCAGTCGGGTTGTGGCGAGCATCGGTGAGCTCAGGACTGATGAGTTGTTGTGTTTCAGGCTCTCTGACGGATGAGCAGAAGGGTCGGCTGCTGCAGAGGTTTAAGGTGCTGTGTGTCTCCGGACTGCAGGCTGAAGGAAACCAGACTGATGGAAACGATTCGACGCTGATCCGCTGCAACTGCTGCTACAACCTGCCGGTACAACCAGAACCACACAGACTCTGAGCAGAGCGCCAAAGTTCAGACAGGTGATGTCACTTCTGCTCTCTCTCTCTCCAGGCCATGGTGGTGTTCGCAGACTCAGCTCACTTCCTGTCTGAGCTCTACCCATCTTTCTCCAGTCTTTGCTGTGACCAGGAGGTCAGCGTTCGACGAAGTGCTGCAGCTAGTTTCCACCAGGTGAGTTACCATCCTGACGATTGTTTGTCTGAAGGTGTTGATCTGTCTGACGTCCAAAGTGATGTCAAAGTCCTCAGGTTCTGCTTCTTAAGTTTTATGAGACAAAAAAGCATTTTTTAAATGTTAAATTCAAAGTTCTCTGAGTTGCAGAATAAAATACCTTTGTACATCGGTCTACAGTTTAAGGCTGTCTTGTCACATGTTTGACCCCACCCCTTCCCGTCAGGTGGTGAAGCTGCTTGGTTCAAACGTCCAGCTGGTCCACAAGGAGCTCCTGGCTCTGCTGCAGGACGATGCTCTGGAGGTGAGAGGACACATTATAAACCTGATATCCTCTGTTTGACCTGGAGGAAGGAGGAATGCTATGACATTTTGTTTGCTCAGAGTCAAAGATTGACCCGACACCTTGGACCAAACATGGACCAGAACAGACGCACAAACACTCTCCTCAGAACATTTCTATTTCAGATGTTTGTTTTATTTGACTTACTGATGCTTCTCTTGTTGTTGTTGAGGTGTTGGACGCTCTGATGAATCACCTGGAAGAAACTCTGGAGGCGGTTCTTTCCAGGGGAGAGAATCTGGCGCTGGACAACAAGGTGAGAAAACAGATGGAGTTCAGATTTTAACCCATTAGTTATACATTCTTTAGTTCTGCTCACATCTTTTCTTTGTGGTACCGTCTTTTCCCTGGTACCTCTTTTTGTTCTCCTCTGTTCCCTCCTGTGGTTCTTCTTCGTCAGTTCCCGGAGCTGCTGTCGGCTTTGCTGATGGCGGAGCAGAAAGTCGGGAGTTCTCTGCGCTGGCGGCTGCATGAGAAGCTGCTGCAGCGTTACAGCTGTCTGGCCCGACTGCTGCCCGGAGAACTGCTGCACCAGAGCTTCTCCCCGCGTATCTTCACCATCCTTACCACCAACGTGAGCACCACCAGACACGACACAACTCGACCACACATGATGCAACAAGTGGACCAGGTGACCAGACAAGTGCCTTCTCTTGTGGCTCTTGTTGTTGCAGAAGGTGTTGCCGGTTCAGAAGGAGGCAGCTCGGACCTTTTGTACATTTCTGCGTTACAACCGCAAACAGGAGCAGCGACAGGAGATGATGGAGCGACTGATCCAAGGTCAGAACACTGAGTGTGAGGTCACAGGAAAAGGTGGCCTCGGTTTTTAAAGGCAGCAGTTGCTGCCACAGTCAAAGTGTACAATGACTTCACATCTGTCGACCACAGCAGAACCTTTTAAACAAATGTTGATGTTTCGTCTCATGTTTCAGATCTGGCTCAGGGTCGGAGCTACTGGAACCGTCTGAGGTTCCTCGATGTTTGTGAAATGGCCACTGAGATTTTCTCCAGAAAATACTTTAACAAACATTTCCTGATCCCGGCGCTGGACTTGGTCCATGACCCCGTCGCCAACGTCAGGTATGCCTGTGAGTGTCCAGTCAAGCAGGTGAAGTCTGTCTTTGACATCAGATGTAACACACCTGTCTACCTTTTCACCTGTCTGTCAGGTACAAGCTGTGCCAGCTGTTGCCCAGATTACGTTCATCGCTCCGCCTGCCGGCTGACAAACAACTGCTGCAGCAGCTAGACTTCTGCGTCCAGAAACTCCTCTGCAGAGAGAAAGATAAGGATGTGGTGGCCACCATCCGCAAGGTAACACGTTCTCTAACTGAGGCCTTCCTGTAGAAGACTCTGGCAGGAGACTCTGGACTCTGTTAGGAGACTCTGTCAGGAGACTCTGGACTCTGTTAGGAGACTCTGTCAGGAGACTCTGGACTCTGTGAGAGGACTCTGTGAGAGGATTCTTGACTCTGTGAGAGGACTAAGTGAGAGGACTCTTGACTCTGAGAGAGGACTCAGTGAAAGGACTCTTGACTCTGAAAAAGGACTCTGTGAGAGGACTCTTGACTCTGCTACAGGACTCTGTGAGAGGACTCTGGAACCTGTCAGAGGACTCTTAGAGGACTTTTGACTCTGTGGGAGGACTTTGGACTCAGTGAGAGGACTTGACTCTGTGAGAGGACTTTGGACTCAGTGAGAGGATTCTGGACTCAGTGAGAGGACTCTGGACTCAGTGAGAGGACTCTGGACTCAGTGAGAGGACTCTTGACTCTGTGAGAGGACTCTGGACTCAGTTAAAGGACTCTGTGAGAATATTAACCTCTGCTGGGTCACCTGTGCCCACTGATTTTTTCAGACAGTGTTGGAACTGGACAAACTGGACCTGGCAGAGCCCGTAAGCACATTGTTTCTTCTCTCTCCCTCTCTTTTTTTTTTAAATGGCCGTAGAATAAAAAAAAAATCACTTCTAAGTATGTGGATTCACTTTAACCCTTTATGTGCTTCCTTTGTCTGTGACATTGTGTCTACTCAGTTTCACAAGAGGCAGGAGAGGGACCTGCTGGACCAGAAGAAGGAGAAGGAGGAGACTCTGCTGCTGGAGATGGTGAGACTGAAGCTGACGTATCGTCTTCAGTCTGAATCTCTCTGTATTTTGTTTTAATGACGTCTCCTCTGTGGTCAGGAACAGCTGGAGCGCCAGCAGACTGAAGGGAAACTCAACTCTGAGAAACACCCAGAGAGAAAACGTGAGCAAAACTCACATTTTATTTTTCCATACAAGGATTCACAGAGGAGTGTGGGGGTCTATCGAACTGATTTGAAGCAGAAGTTGTGCATCATTTCTGCCAACAGTTTATTAATCAAAGTGTGTTCCTGTTTTGAGTCCACTCTAAAATCTTTCTTTCTTTGACAGGAAGAGACAGTAAGACTAGTCTTTCTGCAACCAAGTCCATGTCTGTGTCCTCTTCCGGAGCCACCTTGTCCTCGTCCGGTAAGACCAAAACATCAGCATTCTTCCTTACGGCTCTGCCTGCTCAGGTGAAAGAAGGACTCCACTTTGTGTCACTCTAAACCTCTTTACCTGTTGGGAGTTAGTTTGGGAGGATACGATGACGGTGGTTCTGTCCCTGATTGAGTGTTGAGCATCTCAGAACAAACAAACCATGTTAATAATGATGGTTCTTTTTCTTCTTGCAGGTAAGGAGATGAGGAAGGCTAAACTGTCACGGAGTCGATCTCTCAGCAGTCAGCCGACAACGTCGAAAGCTGCCAACGCAGAGAGACCAATGTAAGAAACCGACAACACAGGTTCTGTTCTAGTGGTCTTTGGCTTCTTAATGTGTTCTTAATGTGCTGTTTTCTGTGTGTTTCAGGAAAGTGAAAGAGTTGAGTGGTCTGTCTGGACCCGGAAAATCCTCCATGTTATCGAGCAAAGGTACCGCCTCCTTACAAACACCTGCATGTTAATACACCGACTCAGTCAACATTCAGGACAGCAGGACCACCGCATTAACTGTGATGGTCTTTATTCATACATCACATTTGTTTTATAGATGACTCAATGAGGACTGCGCACTTCTCTATGGCAACCCAGTCCACCTCCTCCATGCCGGTCCTGATCCGCAGCAACACTACCAGCCTTCTGGAGAGGGCCAATACTCTCGACCACAGAAGCAGTACTCTGGACCACAGGACAAGCACCCTGGATCAGAGAGATCATAGGACCAGTACACTGGATCACAGGAACAATATGATGGAGCAGAGAACTGGAACAATGGACCATAGAACGAGTACCTTGGACCATAGAACCACAACCATTGACCAGAGAGACCACAGAACCAGTATTATGGACCATAGAGACCATAGGACGAGTACCTTGGACCACAGAGACCACAGGACCAGTACCATGGATCAGAGAGACCATAGGACCAGTACCCTGGATCAGAGGGACCATAGGACCAGTACCCTGGATCAAAGAGACCATAGGACCAGTACCCTGGATCAGCGCAGTAAAACGATGGACCGGGGGTGCGGGGTGAAGGAAAGCCAGTCCAGAAAGCTATCTATGTGAGTTCTTGCTAAAATGTTCTGATTCAGAACCCTCCGAGTTAATGACCCCACATGGTTTTTACAGTTTGTATATCAGAGACCCTCTCGGTTCTGGTTTTTTTAGACTGATATTGATAAGGCAGAGGCACTCAGAAGGCAGCTTCCTTAAACAAACAACTCTTACAGAATATTTAACACAATTATGCAGTCAACCAACTCTAGAAAAGAACCCGTTCACCTTACTGCCCATTCACCTTCCCCTTCCTCCTTGCATCTCATCAAACAGGTAACAATGTCGCTTAAAGTCAACACTCAGAGCAGCACCATCATCTGCAGAGAGGTGCTGTGATGCTGCTGTTTAATCTGCTGCAGACTGTAGTGACACACTGCAGCTGGCTAGTTTTAGCCACCTCACCAACATCACCAACTGATGTGAAAACTGAAGAGCGACGCAGCCTTTTTCAGGGTCAGAGTTCACGTTAAATTAGTTCTACTGAAAAGGGAAAATGACAGGATCATGGTTTAATAACTTTCACAAACTAGTTAGCGTCTTACCGTGAGGAGACAACCTGACTCCACCGTCTGATCAGCTGACTCTGCTTCCTGTGCTGTGACCATCATTAACAGCGGCATCAGAGCGCGCCCTGCTGGACAAACAATGTAATGATACCATGTTTAAAGAATCATGTTATTTACAAAATGTTTTCATATCAGCACATCTCAGAAAACACGAACGCGTTCGCCAACACATTTGTGAAAGACTGTTTCGTTTTGATGTTCAGTGTCTCATTTTAAAGCGTCAGAAGTCCTGCTGCGAGTCAGACGAGACGGGTCAGTTTACACGTCCCCAACCAATCAGAGCTCACTGTATTACACAACACAAGGGATGTCATCGGGAGGGAAAAGCAGATAACTAGCAGGTTAAAGGAACAGCATTGGTTAGTTTGTTGCCATGGTGACAGGCTCTGCTTTCTGACACAGCATCGGTTAAGGTCCAGAACAAAACACCACACTGGACAAAACCATCAGCTGTCGATCTGAGCGAACTTCTCGTACGTTCGGGATGGATTGGGCGGCACGGTGCAGGGTCGGGTTGGGGTCAGGCTGGGGTCATATCTCAGGGTCACGCTGACATCACATGATGACGTAACCACGAACAATTCAAATGACTGACGTGCTGTTCTTTTTACTTCCGCAGAAACAGGAAGTCGAACTCTTTCAGCGTCCAGTCGGCACGAGACTGAAGATGATGTCATCATACCTCCACCAGGCTGTCAGCCAATCGGCAGTCAGGGTTCACAGGTCTTCAGAACATCACCCAGAATGCACCAGGACAGTCTGACTGAGCACTGTGTAGTTACGATCTCATCCTGTCACCTGATTGGTTCAGTAAACTCCTCACATACAAACTGTCGCCGTCTCTTATTGGTTCACCTGCTGACGCGTGATTGGTTGGATTATTGTTGTTTTGTGTGTTGATCGATTTACTGCAATGTTTGATGACATCATGTCTGCGCTTAAACACAACCGGTGGACGTTGAACATCCTGTTTTGTTACGCAGATGCACAGACTTTAAATCCAGCCCGTTCGTTCAGTTCAAACGAGGAAAAACTAACTACATCGCAGTTACATCGCAAAGACAGTGGAGTAAAAAACATCAATAAGAACGATAAATAAAGATCTACCACAGTCAGGTTTATATACACGTAGCTGCTGATTGGCTAAAACCTGTGACACACCCACCAAACCACAGGAAACACACCTCAGAGCCCCTTTTACACTTTAACATCGTTTCAAACCTTTTAAAACACTTTCACACTATTTTGAACAGTTTCACATCATTTCAGTCCATTTCACACTGTTCAAAACCGTTTTAAAGTCGTTTCACACAGTTTCACATAATTTCACATTTCAAATTTCTCAGTGTTTGACACCATTTAAAAAAAAAAAAAAAGTCATTCAATCTGGAAACTGAAGCAAGCGGTGCGTACTGTTTTAAGTCTGAATGCGCTCCAGGTGTCAGTGAGATGAAACAGCAGAACTTCACTGGAAAAGTGACATTTTAATGTTTAGTGTTTTTCTGCAGGAGGTTCATACATGTTTACATGTTTGTTTAAATACAGGAAGTCTTCATACAGTACAGGCATGATATGATGGAGGGCGTCATGCTAACGTTTACTCGAGTGCTCCAAACATAAAGCCCAACTGACATCATCAGTTATCAGTCTTTAACCCTTTGAAACCTGATTTCTCTCAAAATCACAGGAAGAGGCGATAACAACAAAAGAACAACAAAAGAACATTCCCAAACATTAGCAATAAAATAGTAAAAAGTACAACAAATTGATCTAAAGTTAGTAAAAAATAAAAACATAAAAATAGCTAAACTTAAAATAAAATAACAAAGACATAACCTCCGAAGAAGTGCTTGAAAATTGTAATTTTGTGACACACTTTTAAATATGTAATTATGGTAATCCCTATACATTTTCCCTAACTTTTTTCTACTAGTTTGTTGAAATTTGTGGAACTCTTCTCACAAAGTTGATTTGAAAGAAACTGCGCCAAAACGCTCAGGGTTCAAAGGGTTAAATACTTACGAAAGGCAGCACAAGAAAACTGATGTCGCACCAGGTTTCAAAGGGTTAACTGTTTTAATAACAGAAACAAGGTTACATCAGTAGCTGTCTCCACCAGGCTCACAGAATTTACCCGAAATATCGACCAGTTCAACCAGTATGTCATGACCAGTTAAACCAGTGCGTTATGAAACGTTCAACCAGGACATGACAATGAGTTCAACTGGTGCATTACCAGTTAAGTTACCAGTTTAACCAGTAAGTCACGACAAGTTCAACCACTCAGTTACGATCAGTTCGACCAGTACATAACCACCAGTTCAACCACTGCATTACAACCAGTTAAACCAGTAAATTACCACCAGTTTAACCAGCATCTGTTTTGTTGGCCTGAAAAGTAAAAACGATTCATTAAATTTGAAAAATTCGACAGTTATGAGCTAATGCTAACATGCTAATGCTAAGCAGGCAAGAATTACCATGTTAGCCCAGTGTGTTAGCATGCTAACATGCTAATGCTAAGCAGGTAAATTGTTTACCATGCTAGCCCAGTGTGCTAGCATGCTAGCGTGCTAGCATGCTATGTTAACGCGCCAATGCTAAGCAGGTAAGAAATTTACCACGTTAGCCCAGCGTGTTAGCATGCTAACATGAGCTCAGTGAACAGAGTGCAGCTGAGGTTGAAGGTCTGAACCGTAGAGGATCAGTTAAGTTCTTCAGGTTCATCCTCAGCGGATCAGGAACCAGGAACCACAGCTGCTGACACCAAAATCACAGAAACGTCTGAGAACACAAATGTTAGTCTGAGTATAGTAAACAGAGGTCTGGGTCTCGGGTTGGGAGGTAAGCTAATTCTGACAGTTGCAGGAACAGGTGCTGAGGGGGCGGGGCTTTATTTTTTGGAGGGGTCGATTACTCGGCCCATCGACAGCACGTTCCCGTTTGCCTGCTGGTAGATGATGAAGAGGAAGGGTCTGTTGATGGTCAGCCGAGGAGGGAGAGTGGAGAACACGCTGCCTCCTGCAGTGAGGTCATCGCTGGTCTCATCGACGGACACCACAGACTTATGATACACCTGAAAACATAAAGAAGAGATCTGAAGGTACGAAAACTTCCTGCACCTGAAGGACCCTAGAGAACCAGGAAAGTCCTGGTTCTCTAGGGTCCTTCATCTCTTGTACCTTAAGGATCTTACAGAACCAAGACTTCCTACTCTTGAAGGATCCTGCAGAATCAGGACTTCCTGCACCTAAAGGATATTCAAGATAGAAGACTTCCTGCACCTGATGGATCTTACAGAACCAAGACTTCTTGCACCTGAAGGATCTCAAAGAACCAAGACTTCCTGCACCTAAAGGCTTTTAAAGAACCAAGACTTCCTGCAACTGAAGGGTCCTACAGCATCAAGACTTCCAGCACCTGAAGGATCTTAAAGATCCAAGACTTCCTGCACCTGAAGGACCTTAGAGAACAAAGCCTTCCTGCACCTGGAGGGTCCTAAAGGAACCAAGACATCCTGCATCTGAAAGATCTTTTAGATCCAAGGCTTCCTGCACCTGAAGGGTCTCCGATAACCAAGTCTTCCTGCACCTGAAAGACCTTAGAGAACAAAGACTTCCTGCACCTGAAGGGTCTCAGATAACCAAGACTTCCTGCACCTGAAGGAAACTCACTTACAGCTGATGTTCACTAACTCACCTGTGTGAGTTTGAGTCCTTTGTCTCCGTTGATGTTGCTGAGGTCAGCGCCGTCCTGGAACACCTGCGTGAAGTTGAGAGTCTGCAGGACGTCACGCAGCATGTAGGAACGCTCCAACAGGAAGCGAGGAAGCTGCACCTCCAACTTCCTGTTTTCAAAATAAAACATGGTGAGTGACCAGGTGAGGACAGACAGGTGATGTAAAGTGACCAGGTGAGGACAGACAGGTGATGATGAAGGTGTCTCACGTCTTCTTCAGCTGTGTGATCCAGGTCTTGATCTGGTCTCCGGTCAGCTTGTCCTCCACGGCCGTGATGTCCACGTCTTCATCTGGCAGAACCACCAACATGGCTGCCCCGCCCGCAATCAGCAGCTGCAGCACGCCAGCCTTCAGCGACTTGTCATATGCCAGGAAGTACTTATCTGCCTTGAACATCATGGGAACCATGACGACGTGATATTTGTCCACGTAGAAACGCTCGTCCTGAGTGAAGGACGCGTTGAAGGACGGCCTGAACTGCACTGAAACGGAGAAAAAACTTTATTTATACACAGAAAAATTTTATTGATGGTCAGTTTGACTGACCGCCCTCTGACAGTTAGCCCCGCCCCTGACAGTTGACCCTGCCCTCTGACCATCAGTCCCGCCCTCTGTCTCGTGGCGGTGACACTTACCTTTGAAGGCAGCGGCGCTGGCAAGCAGCAGCTGGGTCTGGGGGTCCAGGGTGGTCACCAGGTTCTGGACCCGGTCTCCTGTCCGTTCCTGGGCCCATCGGTTGATGGTGTCTGCGGCCTCCTGTGGCGCCGTGTAGGCCAAATTCTGAGCGTTGCCCCCGAACTTGTTCTGAACCAGGTCCAGGTAGGATGAGGACACCTGGGAGCCTACGGTGGGGAGGACGGCCACGCCCTGACTCATGGTGTTGGTGAGGGGCCCCTGTTCGATTGTGGTCCTCAGACTCTGAAACAGGTCTGGGAGCGGCAGAGTCGGACTGTCAGTTCAAAGTCACGAACAAGAACCCTGACCATCCTGACCCCCTGAAACCAGACATACCTGGGATTGTCTGGGGGTCCAGACCCGTCAGGCTGAGTCCCTGCAGCAACTGGTCTCGGGTTTCTCCCTCGGAGGCGCTCAGCAATGCCAGAAATGCGGCGGACAGTGTGAACGTGGACAGGAAGACGTTGTCGTCAGTCTGGCTGGAGACAGCGCGGTACAGCCGGGCGCCGAAGTCTGCGTTCCTACCAGTCAGATCTACTGCAGAGTCAACGGTCTCCGAGGAGGCCAGAGTCAGGAGGAGGAGGAGGCCGACCACAGAGAGCGGGACGGAGGGAGTCATGGTCACAGCGGCCTCTGGAGGAGGAAACAACGTAACTGAAAAACGTCACCTGAACGTTTCTGCAGAAATAAAACTGGATCAGTCAGGACTCTTCTGCCCCTCCTTCCTGCTCCTCCACAGCGTGCAAGCTTTTAGTTCTGAGAACGATACAATGCAATGTTTAAGTAACATTTTCAGCTGCAAATTTTCTTTTAGTTCCCAGAACTTTCGTTTTAAAGTTACGGTAAAAAAAAAAAATGATGAAAACGTGTTGTCTTTTGTTAGCATATCACATCCCAGCCAGCAGGAAACGTTCCAACGACACAGGCCAACGTTACCTACGAGCTGTAATAATGTTTTAAGGAAAATATTTTGATCTAATGTTTAAAAAACGTTTTGAGCATGTTTATCATTTCAAATAATGTTCCTTTAAGGGTAAATGCTGACTAAGATGTAACTGAAATGTTCGGTGACAGATCACAGAATGTGCTTTTATGAAACATTCCCACAATGTTTCATGAGAACAAAGGAAGAACGTTTTCAAAGCAACATTCAGAACATGTTATCGAGGCCTGAGGTGTCTTCTCTGAAAACATGGGGAAAAGCCAAAAAGTGACAGGAAATGTCACGCAAAGTGCAGGATTTGGTAGATTTTGAAATATATATTTTTTAATAATTTGGGGAAAAAAGTCTGAAAAAACATTTATGATTATCATGACATATTTAGAATTATGTGTAAGAGTCAGTAATGTTTTTAAAGCACTTTTTCCCCAGACGTTTTTTTTTTTTTTTTTTACTTACCTTTTCATTTTTTTTTTTTAAAAAAAGAAAAAACAACTTTTCTTTTTTGTTTGTTTTTGCTAATTTTCAGGGACTTTTTTGTAACTTTTTACTTTTTGTGGGTCATTTCTTCTTAAGTGGCCAATTATTTTGAGATTTTACAACATGAGAAAAAAAATATCATTAATATCACGTCCCATGTCTGAAGATTTTTGAAAGATTAATTTCACATAATTTCAGGCCTTATTTTAAGATTCATGAATTTGATGCCAAAATTAAGACTTTTTAAGGATCTGCAGGAACTCTGGACATTTATTACATTTATGTTTTACTTCTGAGATCCTGAAACAGTCACGTGACAATCGAACCGCACTGATCAATGATTGAATATTGATTAATAACACTGAATTAAATAGAAAAACTCAAACTGGAAACACAGTCAGACACATTTGCACCATAAACTGATCAAAGACATTATGGATCATCACAGAGGCTTCCGGTCTGCAGGGCCACGCCCTCCAACATTTATTTATTTATTTGTTTGTTTGTTTGTTTATCTTTTACGGGTTTTTTTTTACCAGGCTTTAACGCTGAAAGGATTGTTTATTCCTGTTTGAATCAGTGCGGATCAATAACAGCTATCGTCTCTCGATCAGCTCTTCCTCTATCACTTTCATGTGAACGCCCTGTATCGATCAGATTACCTATTGATGACGTAATGATGATAAACAGCTGATCTGCAGCTCAATCTGAAAACAAACAAACAAACAAACAAACAAACAAACAGAGAGTCTGACCTGCTGTTGATCTTCGATCTTTGATTTCTGATCAGATGTCTTTTCTTGCTCTGTAGCTTCACGCGCTGCGCATCACCGTCAAGCTCGCGCCCCGATCACCCTCACCCTCTTTTCCGGTCACGTCCTTTCAGAATACAAGTCCTAAAGGAGCTGAGATGTGATTTATTGATTTTAATCCAACAAACAAAAAAACGCAGACCTCAAATTATTAACGGATCGCAAACCAATCATTTTATCGATAGATGATCAATTAATGTTGTAAAGTCCTGGTTTCAGCTCCTGACCCGAGCTTTCATCCACAGCTCATGGACTTCATCAGCTGACAGCTTTTCAGTCAGCTGGACCCTCTGAGTCTGTTTTTAACTTCCAACTTAATGAATCAATTAAATCATCAGGAAGAGAAATCCATCAATAAAAGTCTATCAACAGCTCAATACGTTACTCAGGAAATATATAATAAACGTTAGTAAATGGTCTATAAAAATTAGTCAAAAAATATAACAATCAATATATAAAAGTACACAGTAAAAAACGTAATAAGTTCAGAGTAAATAAAGAGATGCTGAGTGATTTAAATGTGAATTTACTAAAAAGTATAGTTTGTTTTATTTCACTCTGACGCCAACACGGCGCTTTTATTTTGAAAGCGGCATCCTGATTTCCGGTCAGTTTCTTTTGGGGCTAAAATGTACCGCGCAGGCGCAGTAACAGCAGCCTGACGTCATGGTGTTATGACGCGTGCAGGTCAGCAGGAGGCGCTGCTGCTGCACGAGGAGGAGACAAAAAACTACAAAATAAAAAAAAACTAGAAAACAGTAAAGGACTAAAAAACAAAAATAAAACGTCAGAGCTTCATTAGTTTAGGCTCAAATCTGCCGGTAATGTGCCAGGAAGTAAGAAGTAATAATTATAATACTACATTATTAATACTACAGTACAGGTGAAATACTACAGTCATAATATGACAGTTATAATATAAAGGTAAACTACTACAGTAAATACTACAATAATAATGTAAAGGTAAAATGCTACAGTAAATACTACAATAATAATGTAAAGGTAAAATGCTACAGTAAATACTACAATAAAGGTAGAATACCAGAGTAATACTACTACAGTAATAATATAAAGGTCAAACACTACAGTAATATTACTACAATAAAGGCAAAGTACTTCAGTAATATTAATACAGTAATACTAAAGTAATATTATTACAGTAATATAAAGGTAAAATACTACAGTAATAAAAATATTACAATGAAGGTAAAATACTACAGTAATACTACTTTAATAATACTACAATACAGGTAAAATACTACAGTAATAATAATCCAGGTGACATACGGCTATAATAACAATACAGTAATAATACTCCAATACAGGTAAAATACTACAGTAATAATACTGCAGTAATAACACCATATTCGGTATCACAGTGATCAGCTGATCGATAAACTGATGGATGTTGATGTGAGATAATCAATAATGTACTCAGTACTCAGAGTAAATGTACTGACTGTCCACAGACTCGTGGACGTGACGAGTCTTTGTCTCGGTGACACGAGTCATCGAGTCAATAAAAACACAAACAGCCACATCATCAGATCAATAACCTTTAGTGTCATCAGGTCACTTCGTCCCTTCACATGTTTACACCTGTGGACAGATCACGCGGGAAGGACGCCTCGGACGCCCTCCGTCCACACGGCGGCGTCTCGCCCGTCTCGAGCCAGGTGAGGAGCAAACGCCACCTCCAGCCTGCGGAGGACGCTGCTCTGGTTGCCACGGACAACCGTCCCCTGGAGACGCCGCATCATCAGCCGGACTGTCACCTGATTGGCCCAGAGCAACCCGAGAGCCGGAGACACGCCGGAGGACAGCGGAGACACACTGGAGGACAGACAGAGAGGAAGACAAATATTAATCTGTTCATCGGGTCTCTTTTTCTACAGAATAAATTAATTAATCTCAAAGTGTTTTGAGCAAAATCTGAAATCTTTTTTCAGAAAGAAAAAAAATACTTTTACCCCAAACTGTCGTCTGAGCTGCTGAAAACATCCGTCACCTGAAACACGGACAGGTGTGTCAAAGGTGAGTGAGTGTGTGTGTGTGTGTGTGTGTGTGTGTGTGGACTGCTCTAACTTAAAAAAACTTTAAAAATATCCAGATCTTTGAGGGTTTCTGTTCCGTCTCCTCCTCTGATCTCATCGGCAAAGTCCTAAAAATATGATAAAATCCTAAAAATGTCCTAAAATCTTGAAAACATCCTAAAAAACTAAAAACATCCTTAAATCTTGGAATTCTCCTGAACTCCTAACAATATCCATCAATACGAGAAATGTCCTAAAATCCAAAAAACATCCTAAAATTTGACAAAGTTCCTTAAATCCTAGAAATGTCCAAATACCTGAGAAACGTCCTAAAATCTGACACGACCTGAAGTCCAAACATGTCCTAAAATCCTAAAAAAAAGTCCTAAAATTTGACCAACTTCCAAGAAACATCCAAAAATCGGAGAAATGTCGTACAATCCTAAAAACATCCTAAATCCAGGACGGTGCTGGGGTCACCTGGTTGATGCAGAGGACAGGTGTCCTGAACTCCAGGCTCAGGTGCTGCAGTTTAGAGGAGAAGCTGAGCAGCTGTTTGCTCCTCTCCAGCCAATCAGACGCCTGGAACTCTGACCTGAACAGAGCCGCCACCGAGTCCACCACCAGGAGACGCACCTGACCGCGAGCCAGCAGCAGGGGGACGCGGCGGGACAGACACTCCTGAAGGGAGTCCTGCAGGTAAACAAACACCTGTGAGTCCATCAGCAGTGGAGTTAAGTTTAATTTTTAATCTTTTTAATTTGAAAATTTATTACGAAATGCGAATGTTCATTATTATATTCCATTATGAAATCCCACCATGACCGTTTTGGGAGTCGTGTATTTCGGTTTAAGGCGAAACTGTCCCCATGTTTGTTCTGTTTTCTCACTGTTCTACTCTGTCCTCACTTTTATTGTATTTATTGTCTTTATTTCACTTTAGATTGTCTCTTTACTCCGTTTATTTGTACCTTCACTTGTTCTGTTGTCACCATATTTCACAATAGAGCAAGTATTAAAAAAAGAAAAAAAAAAGAAAACGTAACTAAAACATTGTATCGCAACATTCTCAGAACATTTAAAAAAAAAAACAATTTCTATCTGGGAAGGCGCCAACATGTGAGATGTTATTATTCATAAAGAGCTGCTGACACGTGTGTTATATGTCACACTAGAGGTCTATGCTGTTGTGTTTAACGTCGCACCTGTTGTGTTTCTGTGATGCCGGCATGCTGTCTAAAATCTGGAGCAACACGATGCTGTTGTGGTTCTCACGTCATCGCGCTTCGATAATGTTCGGAAAAATTAAATTATTAGTGAAAACAAAGATGACAGATGTGTTTTGGGTCAGTGACGCTGACGGAGGGGCGGCTGCGCGGCTCACCAGGTCGGCGGCGTGTTCGATGTAGACGTGGTCACTGAAGCGGCGGCTGCTGATCAGAGACTGGGGGACGTTGGCGCGCAGAGCGGACTGACCTCCGATCAGTTGCTGCAGACGTCTGATGGGAAACGAGTCCTCTGTGCAGATATACACGGCTCCTGCAGAGAGACGAGCACCTGAACGCATCGCCACAGAGTCTACACCCACCTGACGCCGTGTTTAATGACCTGACGGTGCGTTCACTGACCTGAGTCCAGTCCTCTGTACTGTGTCGGGTACTGTACGGACAGACAGAGCTGCAGGGCGAGCTGGGTTTTTCCCGCCCCGCTTTCTCCTGACAGCTCGGTGATGCCCCCCACAGGCAGACCCCCCCGCAGCAGCTCGTCCAGCACGGGACACCCAACGCTGAGTCTGAGGCCAGACTTGAACCAGCGACAATCTCCGCGGTGGAGGAGGAGGGCTGCAAACACAGAAACACACGTTAGTTTGTTTTTTTTATTAAACGCACACTGTGACATCACTCTGTGACGTCCAATCAGAAGGCGTCGCTGCTGGTCTGACCTGAGGTGGGAGGGTGACGTCTGCAGGCGGTGGCTGCGGCGGTCAGCAGCTGCTGGACGTCTGAGTGGGACAGACCAGTGAGTCTCTGCAGATCCGGACCAGAAACACACAACACATCCCGGACCGACTTCAGATTCACTGCAGGGAGAAACATCACGGTAACCATGGTAACCCCAACAATAATAATCAGAACAAGAAGAAACACAGTCATTTAGGGACTGTGTGTTATTTATAAGAGGGGAGGGGTGGTGCAAAAAGGTGGAGGCATGCCAAATAATTAACTTTTAATTTTTGGCCTTTTCCCACCTAAAATATTGGCCTAAAAGACACTCCTTCCTCTCACAATTAACTACAGACCCTAAAAAATAAACCACAGTCCCTAAGCAACACCACCTCCTCTCATAAGTACACTACAGTGCCTTACAAATAAACCGTCCCTAAAAGACATCCCCTTAAGTTTTCCTGATGTTACGACAGTAAGCAGATTCTTAAACCAAACTCCATTCAAAATCTGACAGTTTTAACGTCACAAAGCTGCATCACTTTATCATCAGTTCATGACAAACCCTCACTGCTAAAACATGACTGCGCCTCTATCCGGTTAAAAACTGAAGGCATAAACTGACAGAGGAGCTAAAGACACAGTGCGGACAGTCCCACAGAGACACGGACTTACGGATAGTGTGTTGGTTTGTTCTGTTTACTGTCCCCGTGTCTGAGGACAGGAGAGGAAACGATAAATTGTGATGTTTGTGAATGGGGTTTGGTGCGGCGGTACCTCTGCTGACGGCGGCGGTGATCCTCGGGTTCAGCTCCAGCTGCTCCATCGTGTCCCCGCTGAGGACATCCTGTCCCCCCGCTGCTGCTGAACGCCGCTTTATTTACCGACAACTCTGTTTGTTTGTTTGTTTATTTGTTTTATGTTTGTTTCTCTTCAACCTAACACCCAAAATACGCGCCCGAACACGAGACGTCATCACGCGCCGCCGGATGGAACCATTTCTCCGTGTCTGTAGCGGGGGGGCGGGGTTCCGGTTTAAAACAGAAAAAAATCTGTTTAATTTTATCGTTCGCGGTAATTACGTCGGTAACGTTTGTATTTATTGATCACAACACGGAACACAAACTCTTGTGTTCATAAAAACGTTCATTTATTTTTACCGAAAAAAACACCGACAAACTTCCCCGCGAGACCCTCTACGGAACCACTGACGTCATCGCGCTGCGTCACAGGAAGAAAACAAACCGCCGAAAACACCGATCAGTTTGTGTTATCGATCACTGATCGGTTTTACAATAACGGGTTAAATATCTGCGCGTAACGTCAGCTCAGACCGAATGGATTCAACCGGAAACACGAAACCGAAGAAACAAACAAAAACAACAACAACAACAACAACAAAAACAAGGAGAACAGCTGCTGCACCGCGGGAATAAACTGGGTTTACTGGTTTCTATTGTTTCTATCGAACAGGAACTGGTTCTCCTGGACTCCACTGGTTCTGTTGAGCTGGTCTCTACTGGACTGTGCTGGTTCTAACTGGGTGAGTTCATCCGTTTTATGAATTTTCATAAACTGCTAATTTGCTGAATTAATCATCTTTTGATTATTGATAAACTCTTGATATTTTCTGTAATTGGTCGATCAGCTGATCGATTCTATCCGCCGACTTTAGTTTGATTTATTTTAACAGTATTTTTAACGATTATTCTTATTATTGATAAACTTGCTACAGTTTAGTTATCAGGTCGTTACAGTAAAGTTCAGATACATGAATACATCACAGTGATGCTCAACTTACGGCCCGCGGACCAAATCTGGCGTCCCCTGGTATATTTTTATTTGTATAATCTTGTATTTTTAGTCTCCATAAGGTGTCAGAGAGCATAAAAGAGCATCAAAAAAGAGCCAGAGGAGGATCTTCAAACCCCTAACAGAAGTCCAAGCTCAGACACTAATGTCCTAAAATCATAAAAACATCATAAAACCATAGTAATATCCTAAAATCCTTGAAACATCTTTAAATCCTAAAAACACCATAAAATCATGGAAATCTTCTTAAATCATGTAAACGTCCTAGAATCTTTGAAACGCTCTTAAACCCTAGAAATGTTCTAATATCTTTGAAATGTCAAAAGCTCTCTAGAAGCACCCTAACAATTCTAGAAATATCATATAATCTTAGAAACATCTTCAAAGTCTTAGAAACCTGCAGGGCCCGCTGTGACGGGCCCCCGGCCTCCTGTCATTTTTGAAAAAGTGGCCCCAAACAAAGCAGGTTGAGTCTCTCTGCTTAAAACAAACAGAACAAATCAGAGCTCAGAAACAAAAAGAACAAAATTCTAACAGTACTAACAACACTCACCCTGACCTTCAGGTGGTGTTGACCTCTGACCTCAAACATGAGCTCCAGGACCTGCAGGACCTGTGGGGGGTCGGACATCGATGTGGATCAGGCCCGGGGCAGCGCCGTGTGCACCAGCTGCGGGTCGGTCCTGGAAGACAACATCATCGTCTCGGAGGTCCAGTTTGTGGAGGGGAGCGGAGGAGTGTCTTCTGCAGTGGGACAGTTTGTCTCCGCTGACGGTGAGACACAAACACTCAGACAGAGGACACTCTGTCCCTGCAGGTTTACAGTGCAATCATGTGTTCCTCTCAGCTGACAGAGTGTAAACAAACAACGAAATGTTAAGTGAAAGATAAAATTAAACATTAAGATAAAAACAAGGTGAATCCACAAATAATGACGAGATAAAACAGACAAATACCTCTAAACGTTAATAATAATAATAATAATAAATTCATATTCAAATATAAATGGTTGACTTCCTGTTGGGTTTGGCGTATGAGTCCAGAGACTTTTCTGTAGGTCTCGGGATGTTGTTGATGTCGACCAGTTTTCGTTCTTCGACATTAAAGTGGTGACAGAGTTAAAAACACTTTATATAAATACTATAAATACTTTTAGTTATTTTATTTTATTGATTTAATAAACAGTTTGTTTTTGGTAGTGTGTCTTCAGCTCTTGATATTTTCTCTTGTTGATTAATCACCTGATCGAACGTATCGGCCGACATTAGTTTGATTATCCTGTATATTAATATATATAAACATATATACATAAAGACAGACAGAGACAGATAGAAACAGACAGACATAGACAGAGGACGTATATAGGCCAACATGTGAACAGAGAGGGGACTAATCAGAGCCAAAATGGACGAGTCCTTTTTTGTTAGTCCACTCTGGTCCACTTTAAGAGGACTGAGTTCGGTTCTCTTAAAGAGGACTATATCTCAAAGCACCCAAAGAGTCAAATGATGACTCTGTCCTCATCATCGTCTCTGAGACCACCTGACGAGTTTTTCACCTGAGCAACAACAGAGCGTCAAACAGCTGAGAGTGAGCAAACTTTATTGAATCAGATTCTGCAGACAGTGTTTGATCAGAACTGTTTGTTTTGGGTCTTCATCAGCTGATCTGTGTACCTGCGGGAGACAAACTGTTTACACAAACAACAACAAAACGTGGACAGTAAACTGAGGCCTCAGACTGATAAAGAGAACCGTTAGGTGTTCCTGATTAACAGACAGAACGTGTTCTCGGTACCTCTCAGGATGCCCTGGTGAACACTGGCTCCATATTGACTGCCACAGTCAGACCTGCTGTGGACCTTCAGGTCTGAACCACCAGACCCATAAGTCTCACTGGGGGAACCAGTAAACCCAACTCCCCTGGCAGTGGGACTGAGGTCCTGATACCTGTTTGGTTGATGTCCACCGATGTGGACAGGACTGTTTGGGACGTTCTGTGGTGTGACACTGTAGGTGTCCAACTGAGACGTGGGGTTCTGCAGCTTGTGTTCACCACGGGTTTGGGGTCTTACTGGTAGACTGGAAACAGGTTTGACTCTGATGTGAGATGCGCCTGATGGTGGGGGAGAATAAAACGACAAATAAAGAAATTTAGTTATGACGCAGTGACCAGAATCTTTGGTTTTAAGTTAACGTTTTTATTTTGTACCTGTTGTTTGATGGACATTTCTACGCCGAGATTCCTGGTCTTTACTGTCTCCTCTCTCAGCCACTGATTGCACCAGTTTCCGCTGGTGTTCTTGCTGGTTTGGGTACAAATGGACCAGTTTGCGCTGGTGTTCTTGCTGGTTTGGGGACAGGTGGACCAGTTTCCGCTGGTGTTCTTGCTGGTTTGGGGACAGATGGACCAGTTTCCGCTGGTGTTCTTGCTGGTTTGGGGACAGATGGACTGGTTTCCGCTGGTGTTCTTGCTGGTTTGGGGACAGGTCTGTGAGGCGGGTCACTGCAGACTGGTCTGATTTTACTCGACCGCTGTGAACTCCTTGTTCCTGTTTCAGTGTTGAGAAACTGGTTCTCTCAGGAAGACGTTCCTCTCTTGTGTTTGAATATCTTTGTTCAGGAAGCCGCTGCGAGGTCCTGTGGTTCCCATTGCTGCTGACAGCTGTCACACCAGTGGCATACTGGGAGAGATTAGAGAACGGTGGATTTACTTGTTGGATAACAGGTTTCTGGTTGAGCTGATGTCCAGAATAAACAAATTTGCTCAGAGGTTTGACTCGGATGAGCTGCACCCTGGACTGAACTGTCTCAGTGTTCCTCCGTTCGATCGTACCTGGTCTGTTCAGGTTTTGGTGGACTCTGCTGGTCGCAGTGGATGTTGATTCAGTGGTTTCAGACCCCCCTGTGTCTCCAGACAAGTCAGACTCAGTATTTGTGGATGCAGTGGGTTTGGGACTTACAGGGAGATACCTCTCGTCGTGTTCAGACAGAAGTTGTTCACTGGTGTAGTCTGGGTTGTACTGGGCTGATTTTTGAAAAACTGGTTGAAGCTGTGAGGTTTGAGGCAGGTGTCCGGGTATCTCTTCAGTGTTGACCATTTTCCTCCCACCACCTGAGGACCAGTAGTCGCTCAAATCCAGATTGTGCTGGTTCCATTGTTGCATGTCAGGAGAAAGATCGACTGTAGGACTCCTCATTTCTTGATTTGGCCTAGTGAGACCACTTTGGCCAAGAGTGAGCTGGTCCCATGTTAGGCCAGAGTGCCAAACATTGTTACCTAAAATGCCCGGTCCCTGAAGTGTCGGAGTCTGATCCGAGCTGCTCCAGTCACTTTCCAACTGTTTCACAACTGGAGAATCAGGAATCCCGCTGGAGGAACTGAAGTCCGAGGCCAAGTGGTCAGGGTTTGGTGTGTGGAGGTTCGGCAGATGGACGTTGTTGCCTGATAAGTGGTCATATCCGGAAGGAATGATGGGGAGATGTTGTTCCTGTGTCTGGGACACAAGATGACCTGGAGGAGATGAACCCTGCAGAGGGACTTGGTGGGTTTCGGTGGTTTGACCCTGAGGAGGAGGAGGAAGATGAAGGAGGTTTTGGGAGGAGTAGTGCAGCTTGCTGTGTCTTCCTGGTATTGTGATGAAGTGGCTGGGTCCAGGTTTGGGCCAAGGCCTGATGCCAGAAGGAGGCAGGACTCCCCCTGCTGCTGGGGTTTGGTATGTTTGGTAGCCCTGGTTTGTCGGGGTGTCGACAGCATTTCCGGATACCTGATGTGAACAGTCTTTGACAGGGAGTCTATCTGCTGAATCTGCTGGGAAAAAAAGATTTTAAGTTTCTGTCTGTCAAATTAACTGGGATTTGGTTATAACTCGGATTGTAACCTTTAAGACTCTCGAAGACTTTGACTGAACCAAATCCAGGAGTCTCTGATCTGAAGATCCTGTCCACAGACAGTCTGTTGACTCCGCTGAGAGGATAGAAGCACCTCACGGTCAGTCTGTTCAAGAATCAGACACATTTCTTCATCAACAGTCAATTACATTGGAGTGTTTGAGTTACAGATCACAGGCAGAGTCCTCTCTATGAGAATCAACACGTCATGAAGTGTTCAGATCGGTTTTCCTTACTTGAACTGAGATTCTCTGGAGATGAGGTTTGGTCCGTCTGTGATTAACTGTCTGTCATGGAGGATCTCGTTCTCATAAACCACGTATGAATCCCCGACCTGTTAAAACATCCTCAGTTACAAAACTTTATATTTACACATCTGAACATACTCACCTTGGTTACTCGTTCCTCTCCTCTTGATTTACACAAATAATTTCTTTACTGTTTCACACTAATGAGCTCAGAGTTTCAGCTCTATTCGGTGGTGTGGTGCTCCTGGTAAGCTCATTTTTATCAGAAATTGTTTTCTTTATTTTATGTTGTACCATAGCTCTGGTTCCACAGGAGTCCAGCTTGAACTCAAACAGGACTCTGGATCCATCGGTCTGTTTGGGTCCGCAGGTGGGGTCTAGCAGAGTGGTTCTTTCAGGCTGCACTGAAGGCCAGGTGGAGGTTGGAGTCGTTACCACCGTCATAGTCCCATCTGCAGAACAGACTGAAACACCACAGAGGGTCAAAGTTAGACCAGCATCTGACTCTGTTACCAGACCAATCAAGGTAAAAGTTAGACCTGTAACTGACTTAGGGACTGTACCAATCAGGGTCAAAGTTAGACCTGTATCTGATTCAGGCACTGAACTAATCAGGGTCAATGTTAGACCCTTATCTGACGTGAGGAACGGCCAATCAGGGTCAGTGTTAGACCCGTATCTGACTCTGGTACCGGACCAATCAGGGTCAACTGTAGACTCATATCGGACTTAAAGAACAGACAAATCAAGGTAAAAGTTAGACCTGTATCTGACTTAGGGACCAGACCAATCAGGGTCAGTGTTAGACCTGTATTCTGTGTAAGAGGGGAGTGCAGGTTACCTATCATATCCTGAGTTCTGAAGAGGCAGCGTTTGGAGGTGGATGTCTGGACCTCCAGAGTTTTGGCGTCTCTCAGAAGAAGCTTAAACGTTCCATAAAAGTTTGACAAGTTGATGCCCTGCGAAGAAAAAAGATATCCGAGTATGGACTGATGGGCTGAAACTTTCAAACATTTTCACTGTTGATTAGTTCATATTGAGATTCTGATTGTTTGAAATACTGAAATCAGAAAAGTGAGAAACTCTTAGAAGATCCAGCCGGGATCAGAGAGTCTCCTGATACTTGAATCGATGGACTCGGCGGTTGTAGTTCCTTCCTCCCTTGGCTCACTGTGGATCTGAAACTTTCCAGTTCATGAACTCAGCAGCAAACTGGGAGAGAGGTTAAGATTTGGAGTGCTGGAACAAGTTCAGGTTGAGTTCTTGGTTTTTCAGAACCCTTTTGTGTCGTGGACTCTTACTTCATAGGTGTATCCGATGGAGAATACAGGGACCTCCAGGGTGGTCCTGTGGGTGTCGTTGTGGAGGCGGTACCCTCTTTGGACTGCCAGTTGTGGTGTCAGAGGTTCATGGTCGATGCCCACCTCCCAGAGACTCCTGCCTCGAGGCGGTCTCACCACGCTGAAGGTGGTTCCTCTGTCTGAACACTGAGCTGTGATCTCTGGAGGGACTTTAGGGGAGAAAGTCTGCATTTTAAAAAAGAACCACAGGTGGTTCCTGTAGACCAGTAAGAGGAGGGACAGGTGGACTTACAGGCATTAAGGACTCGTGCTGTGATGAGGGTTTGGTGGTAGTACGAGTCTCTCTGAGGCATGATGGTTAACGTGAAGTTAACATCGATGGAGTACTGCACCACACCTTGACCCAGGTACTGTTGGAGGGAAAAAAATGCAGCATCAAACGGGATTCAAAGCACAATGTTCACATTGTGTTGTTGTGAGGTGGTTCAGGTTCCTGCAGTGTCACATCAAAGACCAACAAAATCCTGCAGGAAAATGTCTGACCTTCACGCCAACAATCTGGATAAATTCATCAATTATTCTTTTTCACAATCATATTTATCAGACCTCCTAAAAATACGCTACTTGTAAAGATTTTGTATCCTTGAGCCAGCTGAAGGCATGTGTAACGCTGTAAAATCTGACAGGCAGGTTTTACTGGAAAAAAAATCTAGGAAACCGATTGCCCTGAAAAATGTATGTAAATATAACTATTATTCTTAATTTATTTGAAGTTTGGTCATATATACTGAATTTTGTGAAGTTGTTGGAACTTAAAAATTACAAACTTAATTCAATCAAAGTTTCAACAACTTCAGTAAAGTTTAGTGTGCTATACAGGTGCATTGCAAAAAACTTGAATATCTTGAAAAAGTTCATTATTCCTAGTAATTTAATTAAAAAAGAAAAAAATCATATTTTGTATATTTACATGTAAACTGAAATATTTCAGGCTTTTTTTTGTGTTAATTTTGATGGTTATGGCTTATAGCTCATGAAATTCAGAAAACCAGTAGCTCAAATTATATATATAAATTTCACTTTCTTAAATAACTGATGGAAAATATTGAATTTTTTCCCAATATTCTAATTTTTTGAGATGCACTGGTGTATCTGCATTCTTCTGGTTGTAAGCTAGTCAGTCATGTTTGTATTGTCTTAAAAATGTTAATAAAACAGAACTCGCAGATCTCCAAATCCTCTTTGTCCTGATCATTTTAAGTCAGACTAACTCGACTTACTGAAGTTTCACAGTACACTTAGAAAGAACAAGTAATTCCACTTGGCATTTCTAAGTTGCAAAATTGACTAAAAATAGCTAAATTTAAGTTAAAAAAAAAAAAAAATTCAGTAAACTTCCCAATTAGATATAAAGTAAATGTTCAGAGTAATAGTTATACTTACTTTACTTTTCCAATGCAATCAGTTTCCTAGATTATTTTAAGTAAGCTCAGCTCGTCAGATTTTTCAGTGTAGCTCCTGCTGCATCATGCGGGAGCCAGTTCCTACCACGAGCCAAAAAAGGGTTTCTATGGCAGTTTTTGGCTTTTTCCAATAGCCTGAAATACCACCTCATGTGAGCATAAAATGTCTTGTGATAAACAGGATTTTTTTTCCCCCGATATTGACGTGTTTCATATTCACAATTACAATTTTCACATTTTTTTGATTAAATGGAAACCCGCCTCGTGATACAGGAAACAACCTGTTATAGTCTGACCTGAGTGGAGCCCTCACCATCCAGTGCACCGCGGCGTCCTCGAAGGGCAGCCGCAGCTCGTACGCTCGGCTGCCGTTGGCGTAAATGACAGGACGCACGCTGTAGCCCCGCCCGGCGCTCTCTGACATCATCAGCTGCTTTCTGTTGATCCGGACTTCCTCCAACATGACATCAGCGGGAATGTTTCCCAGGAGGACGCTGAACGCCTCGTTGTCACTCACAGTCTCTGCAGAAAGAAGCCCAGACAGACGGAGACACGTTCAGGTCCGAAACGTCTTTAGTGCCTTAAACTGAGTCCAGTCTGACCAACAGAAGCTCATTTTGCTCTGAAATTGAACACCGGACGAACCTGAAACACACGATGATTATCAAAGACTGATTTGCTGTCGACTGACGATTGTTTGAGCTCCATCAGCCTGCAGACGGCTAACGTCTGTGTGACGTCAGATCGCCTGACAGCATCAGTCAGCTGACATCACGCCTCTGTGACGCTGTGATTGGTGCGCAGAGGTATCTGAGCTCTTTCTGCAACACTTAAATTTAGTCTTACACCAGCTGGGTTTCCATCACAGATTTACACAAAACTTAAGTGATATTTTCAAAATTTCAATAAAACACAATTGTGAGATGCCTGTGTTTCCATTGAGTGATATTATGCAACTTCTCTCGCGGTGTTACGCGACTTTCCTCTGGCGATAACATTCCAGTAACCATGGCGATGGCTGTCCAAAACATTGGCAGGCTTATTTCTATTACAGCCGATGTAATAACGCCGTAATTTCTTTGTCTCCTAATGAAGAAGATCTCAGTCTCATCCTCCGTCCACACATACCGAGCCATGGTTTGTACAATGTCATGTGACTTTGTTGTACTTCTTCTTCTTCTTTGGTTAGCATCCATTAAGACGCATTACTGCCACCCGCTGTTACACATTATATGAGCTATAAAAGCGAAAAAACTGCCTTATTGCAGTTTTGGGATATACGGCTTTTTCGAATCGCCTGAAATACCACCTCATGCCAGCATAAAGACGTTTGCGATTTTTTAAAAATTGACGTGTTTCCATTAGGCGAATTTTGTATTCGCAATTAGAATTTGTGCAATTTAAGAGTTAATGGAGTCCGGCCTGGTGTGGACGCTGACACCATTATCGTTATAGTTACAGTGGTTGGTGTTGACGGCTCTTTACTGGTCTGTGAACTGGGAGACTTACGGTCGATGCTGAAGGGCGGCCGGCAGAGCAGCGGGGTGTCGAGCACTCGGAGCATTCGGTGTCTCGTGTCGATGCTGCTGCCGTCTTGGTACAGCAGAGAGAAGACGTGTTCGTACATCAGGAGGATCACGAACGTCTCCTTGTAAACATTGTTCACCACCAAACTCTGCAGAGAAGAAGAACAAAGGAGGCCTGAGGTCACAGCACGACATCACGACCAGCAGCAGAGTCTGTCTCTAAATGTCTCTCAGGACAAACTGTCTGACGTTACCTTCCTGTAGCCGCCTTGCGCCCCAAAGGGAACCTTGATCTGGATCAGGGGACCTCTCTGGACCAGACTGAATCCTCTGGTCTCAGCTGTGTGTTTGTCCAGCAGGACCCCCTCCACCCCTACGCCGAGGCTCCGACTTTCAAAACCCGCCCCCTCACCGACCAGAGGGGTGAGGACCCGGGGGACGTCCCAGAGCAACCGGGCGCCGTCAAAAGAAGCCGAATCTGAGGGAGAACCGTCAGGATGAGACAGATGCAGCTTACTGTCAGCTCAGGTGTGTTTGTTTGTGTGGGAGAACTTACCGATGGCGCACGCCATGGACACGTCGATCATCACCACCATCAGCTTCTGCTTAAAGAACAGAGACACCCGGACGACCTCCACGGGGACGCCGTCCACCTGACCACAAACAGAAGATGTTATTTCTTTAAAGGAAAAGCACCATCTGACACACACGTCGCATGACCTCCGTAACGTTTCGTCTGCGGAACATTTCGGATGAGAAACGCGTCGAGTTGAACACTCGGACAGGATGTTAGCCCTGAAACGTGCTGCTCGCTGTTATCTGCCTGCAGGAAGAAAAACTGTTAGAAATATACTCTCAGTTTGGTTCAGACGGTCAGAAATTTTAATTCATCTCCATGGAAACAGCTGAGGTGCAGCACCCTCACAGACCCTTTGGTGAACATATTATGGGATGTCTGAATTCTGCAGAAACAAAATTCGGAAGACAAAAAGGACAACCGAGTCGTAAGAACTAATGAAAAGTTTCCTTTTCATTAATATGTTGTTTTATACTGCAGCAGTGAGCTGTCAGGACCTCAGACTGTTACCCACCATGGCGAGCTCGGCGTGCGGCGGTTTGTACTGAGAGCGAAGCACCACCCTGCGAGCGGTGGTGGTCAGGCTGTAGCCCCACCCCTCGGCTTCACTGATGGACATGGAGGACGCCGGTCCATTGGTCTGTAGGAACATCAGCTGCCAGACTGAAGAGGCCGTCCTCTGAGCCTGAACACAACAAACAAACAAACAAAACAACAAAAACAAACCTAACAACCAAGAACGGAGAGGAACTCTGTTCATCGTACTGCAGATCTGAGCTGCAGGGATTCATCACCGTCGATTATGGAAATACCGTAAAACTTCAAATAAAAGCCCGGCCCCGTTAACCAGCCCGCTGTGGCTCCACATTGTGACAAACAAAGGCCATTCTCTATTAGAGACTCACTCTGGTTACCATGCAGCAAATTTTTAAACAAGGTCTTTGGATGTATAAAACTGGGTTGTTGGCGACCTGCTGGAGATAACGTCAGTTATAAACCTGTTGAGTTTAATGATTTAAGCAAATAGTAACCCTGGCTGTTAATTGAAGTTCTACAGTATGTCAATTTGCAAAACGTGTGTTGATGTGTTAGTATGAATTTAGTTGCTCCTGGTTAGCATGGATTCCTCTGAAGAACGAACTTACGTGAAGAAACCCCGCCCACAAAATGAAGGGGTGGACAGATTATCGGCCTGGCCGATTGTCGGGGCAGATATTTGTCAGTTTGCTGATTATCTGTATCGGCATTGTATTTTAATGATTCACAATAAAATTAATTAATTCAAAAATGCAAAGAAAGTTTCAGCATTGGAGGAACTTTTACTTTGTAAAACCTCAGAGAGCTATTTTTATTCATTTATTTTTTTTTACATTTTTACTCGACTTTATAAAAAAAAAACTTGCTGCGAACTTGATGTATTTGATGTTGAAAGTTTCCGTTTTTGATGAAGCATTAAAGCATTTAAACAAAGTTTTGTGATGGAGTTTGTCATATTACAAATTCTAAATATTGACAGAAGATTTCATTTTTATTCTAAATGCATGTTGGGTCCAAATATCAGTTATCGGTCTCATTAACTACGACTAAAAATGATAATCACAGTGAGGATAAAGTGAGGTGTGATTTTACCTGAGAGACGGCAGCCTGCCACATCTGTCCACCGTCCCCCTGTTGTCCTTCACACGAAGACTCTCTGTTCACGTTCACCTGGTCCAAAAACCGAATCAGACTCAGTTCACTTTGACACCTGTCTGTTCAAGACTTCAGGTGATGACAAACTACAACCGTTCTGACCTCCATGTAGTCCTCCTCACAGATGATCTCTCTGTGAGTCCAGCTAAAACCGGAACAGACCGCAGAGACCGGCTGGCTGGTCCACGTTCCACCTGCGTCACTCAGCATCACGTTAAATCTGAAGGTGAACAACTCGTCATCCTGAAAAACACATTCAGCACTCAGTCTGGACCGGGACACCACCACAAAAGACACACCTGGGGGACAGGAGGAGACACCTGGGATGGTGGGGCTACCCAGTTGTAGGTGAAGCTACCTGGTTTTGGGTGAAGCAGGAGTAGTATGACGCTCTGAAGGTGGTGAAGCTGTCCATCTTAAAGGTGCTGATGGTGTAACCGCAGCGCGAGGCGAGCTGCTCACTGAGGAAGTGGACGCCATTTTCATCTACATCAGGACAGACAGTGAGAGTCAAAACAAATGTCACAGGACAGGTAGACGGACAGTTGGACAGGTGTACAGAGGCATCAACATAAAGAACTGACCTACAGCTTCGAAGCGAGGCGTCTGCGCTGAGGTCACGCGGATCCAGAAGTAACGATCCCGACACTCCGACTGAACAACAGCATCCACGAAACCTGACGGACACAACACCTGAACTCTACTGCTACACCAAACCAAACACCTGCTGCAGGTCAAAGGTCACCGAGAGAGTCTGAACAGAACATCTGCCCCACGACAGCCCAGTAAATAAACCAGTTTACCTTCCTGTTGATCTTCAGCTGTAGTTTGTTCTGTGAACTCACAGCAGATTAAGAGTCTGGAAACAAATACTGAGGTTCAGTTTTTACCTGTGCAGGTGAGGTGTGTGTCGTTTTCTGTGCAGGTGAGGTGTGTGTTGTTACCTGTGCAGGTGAGGTGTGTGTCGTTTTCTGTGCAGGTGAGGTGTGTGTTGTTACCTGTGCAGGTGAGGTGTGTGTCGTTTTCTGTGCAGGTGAGGTGTGTGTTGTTACCTGTGCAGGTGAGGTGTGTGTTGTTTTCTGTGCAGGTGAGGTGTGTGTTGTTTTCTGTGCAGGTGAGGTGTGTGTTGTTACCTGTGCAGGTGAGGTGTGTGTCGTTTTCTGTGCAGGTGAGGTGTGTGTTGTTACCTGTGCAGGTGAGGTGTGTGTTGTTTTCTGTGCAGGTGAGGTGTGTGTTGTTTTCTGTGCAGGTGAGGTGTGTGTTGTTACCTGTGCAGGTGAGGTGTGTGTTGTTTTCTGTGCAGGTGAGGTGTGTGTTGTTACCTGTGCAGGTGAGGTGTGTGTTGTTACCTGTGCAGGTGAGGTTAGGTGAACTCACCCGATGATGAAAGCAGTAGTTTTCATATTTCAGAAGTGTCTCTTCTGTCTCATCTGTGTCTCTGTGGAGGAAAAGCTTCCCTTCTGCAGCCAGGTGAGCTAATCACCTGGTTGTCACAGTAACACAGGAGCCAGGTGAGGCTGGTTGAGTCTGATTACAGCTGACAGTTTCACCCCATGTTTGACCTCACATCTCATCCAACCAGAAATAAAACATTAGTCATTAATGAAAAATAAATCAGTAATAAAACAATAAATCAAAAATAAATAAATAAAACATTAAATCAATAATAAAACAATAAATCAATAATAAAACATTCAATCAACAATTAAACAAATACATTAACAAGAAAACATTTGAAAATAAATTAATTTAAAAAATAATCAACAGTGAACAACAGTGAAACCTGCTGGGCTCACCTGTCCTTCTTTGTGTCTGCAGGTCCAGTCAAAGCTCCTCTTCTTGGTTCTGGTTTTCACACCAGTGTTGGAAAAGAGTCCAGAGCTCAGACCCTGCAGGGCGGTGAGTACCCTCACCTTCACCTTCACCTTCATCATCACCTATCACACTTTATCATCTTCATCAAGAGTCATCATTAATTGTGTGTTCAGGTGAGTCAGGTGTGATTAACCCTGTGTGTTCAGGTGAGTCAGGTGTGATTAACCCTGTGTGTTCAGGTGAGTCAGGTGTGATTAACCCTGTGTGTGCAGGTGAGTCAGGTGTGATTAACCCTGTGTGTGCAGGTGAGTCAGGTGTGATTAACCCTGTGTGTGCAGGTGAGTCAGGTGTGATTAACCCTGTGTGTGCAGGTAAGCGGCAGATCCAGCAGCTGGGCAGTCAGCTGCAGTTGAACCAGCACTGTTTGGACACGGCCTTCAACTTCTTCAAGATGGTCGTCAGTAAACACCTGACGCGAGGACGTAAGACGGAGCACGTCATCGCCGCCTGCCTCTACCTGGTGTGTCGCACCGAGGGGACACCACGTATCCTAGCAACCACGAACACGTACACACACCATGCCCTGAATTTATCTTTAATGTTGTTACTGATGTCCTCACAGTGACCTTTGACCTCCAGAGCATCTGCTGGTTTTCCTCAGCTGTGTTACAGACATGTTGCTGGACCTGAGTGACCTGCTGCAGGTAGGACTGACCTGTAAAGACCTGCAGAGACCCATAGAGACCTGCAGAGATTTCCAAAAACCTGTAGAGACCTGTAGAAACTTGCATAGACCTGTAGGGACCTGTGGAGACCTAAAGAAACCTGCAAAGACCTGTACAGACCTGTAGAAACCTGCAAAGACTTGTAGAAAGCTGAGACGACCTGTAGAAACCTGTAGAGACCTGCAGAGACCAGGTGCAGTTGTAACTTTGAGTTTCATGTGTTCAGGTGAACGTTTACATCCTGGGAAAAACATTCCTGCTGTTGGCTCGAGAGCTCTGCATCAACGCTCCCGCCATCGGTGAGAACTGCATTTATACATTTACTCGTGTGTGTGTGTGTGTGCGTGTGTATGTGTGTGTGTGTGTGTTTGAGCAGTGAAACCTGCAGCAGCAGTTCAGTAACTGCTCTGCAGAAAGGGGAAAATTTGCTGGTTTACAGGAAAACAAACATTTGTTGAGGACGCCACCACTTTACACAGAAACTCACCATAGAAACAACACACATCACACGCCGCCGCCACCGCCGCCGTGACATCAACCCCTGAGCTCACACAGAAAATAACTATAACTATTTCAGACTTGGCTTCGACATGCAGCACTTTAGGTGTTCACATTCACACCTGAAACGTTTCCGTCATGTTTTTCACAGATTAAACTCACATTCACACAGCAGCAGACGAGAGTTCAGTCAGGTTTTATTTTCATCATTTTCTGGAGTTTCAGTTCATAAACTTCACGTCGTCAGATAATAATTTACAGGGTCACTCTGGGAGGCGGGATTTAAGTCAGTCCAGTTGTGTTTCAGCAGTAGAAGACCAGTTCGGGGATCTGCCCCCCCTGCACACCAGTGCCGTTGGTGCTGTCCGATGAACACTGGAACTGGAAGGTCACTTTCCCACACTGCACCTCGGTCATCCCCTCTTGGCCGAAGTAGCTGAGCTCGTTTCCGTCCAGGATGGCGCTGACTGTGTAGAAGGCGTCCTGCTCCACCTGCACCGGGTGCTCAAACCACACAGGGAAGGTGCTGCTGGATCCGTCAGACAGGAACTTGGTGAGGTTCTGGGCCAGAACGGCGCCTTGCCTCTTCAGTTCGATCTTCACACTGTACTCGGCCTTCCCGCCGCTCGACCCGTACAGACCGAGTCCGGCCATGAAGATCCGCCGGTCCACTGCGAACTGGATGCTGTCACAGCGCCCCCTGTAGCGCCACTGGTTGCTGCGGTAGGCAGAGGATTGGAAGCGGTGGCACCTCTGCGGTGCCAGTCCGGCCCGCTTCCCCAGCGGGAACTCCAGTCTGGGTTTTCTGGAGGCGGTGAACCACAGGAAGATGTCGTGAGTCTCTTTCAGCAGCAGGATGTCCGACTGCGCCGCCCCGTCTGCAAACTCCTGCAGCGTCATGGAGGGGATCCGGACCAGGTACAGGGCCTTCCCCAGCGCCGCCCGCTGGTTCCTGGGGTTCACCGGCAGGCCCCGACGCCGACACTCGGCTGCAGCCCAGTTCAGCACCGCCTGGAAGACAATGACCTCGCGGACGTTGAGCGACTCTCTCTGCAGGATGATTTCCAGCGTGGGCCGGTCGATCTCGCAGAAGCCTTCTGAGCGCAGCGCGAGCTCGGCCTGAGCGTCGATCACCTCCCAGCAGCGCTGCGTCAGCTCCGGCTCCTCGAACAGCCGGCTCTGAGACAGCAGCACACAGGCGTTCTTCGCCTCCAGACTCGTCTCTAGGAAGGTGACGCAGGCCCTCGCCAGAGCGGGAACAATGTACTTCTTGGCGGCGTAGAGCGTGGCAAGCACGGTGTCCGCCTCCAACTCGATCTCATCACTGTACATGTACCTGAGACAGAGACCAGGATCAGGATCAGGATCAGGACATGTCACAGACCTGAGGGACAGGATGCACATCAACACAGGTTTGAGCAGCTGCAGGACGGAGTCAGCAGCCGCTTTACATGAACGCTCAGATTGTGCAAATTAAAACTGCGAATATAAAACACGGCTGATGGAAACATGCTGATTTACAAAAACTGCCCATTCATGGCAAAAAAAGTTTTTATGTTCCCATGAGGAGACAGACTCGAGGACTCGTCTCAGACTGGACTCACTTTAACAGGATGAGGAAAGCAGCCGACTCCACGTCAGGGATCACGATCTCCGACTGTCCCTCAGCGAGGTCGCCGTAGAACATGGCCCCAAACACCGAGCTGCCAACCGCCAGGACGTACTGAAACACAGCACAGGTCACACCAGGACTCGTCTCGTGACTCGTCTCATGACTAATATCACATGATTCAAGATTCAAGATTCAAAGTGTTTATTGTCATATGCACAGTATGGAAACATGTTTCCCTGTACAATGAAATTCTTACTTTGCTGTCCACAGAATGCCTAACGTTTAGCATGACTCACGTGATGACTCGTCTGATGACTAGTGTCACATGATGACTCATATCCATGATGACTCGTGTGATAACTGGTGTGATGACTCGTGTGTCATGATTCGTGTGATGAGTCGTGTAATTACTCGTTTGATGACTCGTGTCACACGACTCGTGTAATAACTCATGATGACTAGTGTGACTCATGATGACTCATCTGATAACTTGTGCGATGACTCGTGATGACTTGTTTCACATGATGACTTTTGTGATGATGTGTCATGACTCCAGCGATGACTTGTGTGAGGACACGTGTCAAATGATGGCTCCTGTGATGACTCGTGATAACTCGTGTGATGAATCGTGATGACTCATGTCACGCGATGAATCGTGTCACACAATGACTTGTGTCACATGATGACACCTGTGACGACTCGTATGACGACTCGTGTGCTGACTCGTTGGACTGACCTTGTGAGCCGGGACTCTGAGCGTGTCTCCGGGGGGACCGACGATGAAGTGGACGTCGGCCATCTGCTCGTTGTTGAACATCACGGCGTTCCTGCAGGAAACAGATCAAACAGCAGAGACCCGATCAGACTCAGCTGACTCTGATTATTGATCAGTGATTATTGATTTACGATCACTTTCTGTACGGAGCTGTGTCCTCTGAGACAAACTGCAGGACAGACAGAGACACAGCGGAAAGACGAAGATCAGAGTTTCTCTGCAGATGCTATCAGACAGGAGACAAAGATTCAGACAGAGTCAAACAGGAGACAAAGATTCAGACAAAGTCAAACAGGAGACAAAGAATCAGACAGAGTCAAACAGGAGACAAAGATTCAGACAAAGTCAAACAGGAGACAAAGAATCAGACAGAGTCAAACAGGAGACAAAGAATCAGACAAAGTCAAACAGGAGACAAAGAATCAGACAGAGTCAAACAGGAGACAAAGAATCAGACAGTCAAACAGGAGACAAAGATTCAGACAGAGTCAAACAGGAGACAAAGATTCAGACAAAGTCAAACAGGAGACAAAGAATCAGACAGAGTCAAACAGGAGACAAAGATTCAGACAAAGTCAAACAGGAGACAAAGAATCAGACAGAGTCAAACAGGAGACAAAGAATCAGACAAAGTCAAACAGGAGACAAAGAATCAGACAGAGTCAAACAGGAGACAAAGAATCAGACAGAGTCAAACAGGAGACAAAGAATCAGACAGTCAAACAGGAGACAAAGACTTACAAAGAGTCAAACAGGAGACAAAGATTCAGACAGAGTCAAACAGGAGACAAAGATTCAGACAAAGTCAAACACGAGACAAAGAATCAGACAGAGTCAAACAGGAGACAAAGATTCAGACAAAGTCAAACAGGAGACAAAGAATCAGACAGAGTCAAACAGGAGACAAAGAATCAGACAGTCAAACAGGAGACAAAGATTCAAACAGAGTCAAACAGGAGACTAAGACTCAGAAAGAGTCAAACAGGAGACAAAGATTCAAACAGAGTCAAACAGGAGACAAAGACTCAGATGATGTCAAAGAGGAGACAAAGAATCAGACAGAGTCAAACAGGAGACAAAGATTCAGACAGAGTCAAACAGGAGACAAAGACTTAGGAAGAGTCAAACAGGAGACAAAGATTCAGACAGAGTCAAACAGGAGACTAAGACTCAGAAAGAGTCAAACAGGAGACAAAGATTCAAACAGAGTCAAACAGGAGACAAAGACTCAGATGATGTAAAAGAGGAGACAGATTCAGATGGAGTCAAACAGGAGACGTAGAGAGTCCTACCTCTCTCGGAGCGTCGGCTGAGTCTCCTGTCTCTTGTCTCCGTCCTCTCTGTCACTGAGCGACAGAACCTCCTCTTCTTCGTTGGTGTTTCCAGCCAGCGGCTCCGCTTCATCAGGCTGAATGAAACTCTTCTTCACCTCCTCCTCCTCCTCCTGACTGAGCGGGAGGCTGGTGGAGAGGAGGTCAGCCGCCATCTCCTCCTGCTCCTCCTGCTTCTCCTTCTCCTCCTCCTGCTTCTCCTCCTCCTCCTCCTGCTCCTCCTCCTCCTGCTTCTCCTTCTCCTCCTCCTGCTCCTCCTCCTGCTTCTCCTTCTCCTCCTCCTGCTTCTCCTTCTCCTGCTCCTCCTCCTGCTTCTCCTCCTCCTCCTCCTGCTTCTCCTGCTCCTCCTACTGCTTCTGCTCCTCCTCCTGCTCCTCCTCCTCCTGCTTCTCCTTCTCCTCCTCCTGCTCCTCCTACTGCTTCTCCTCCTCCTGCTTCTCCTGCTCCTCCTACTGTTTCTGCTCCTCCTCCTCCTCCTGCTCCTGCTTCTCCTGCTCCTCCTCCTCCTCCTGCTTCTCCTGCTCCTCCTCCTCCTCCTGCTCCTCCTCCTCCTGCTCCTCCTCCTCGCTGGTCACAGAGTTAATGAGGTGATGACCTCACAGCATGATGACTGTTTCCTGTCAGAGAGGAAACAGAAAAAAAGAGTCTCTTCAGACTTCAGATCCCGATGCAGCTCTCAGATTATAATCTGTAGTTTTAATCTGCAGCTCTCAGATTATAATCTGTAGTTTTAATCTGCAGCTCTCAGATTATGATCTGTAGTTTTAATCTGCAGCTCTCAGATTATGATCTGTAGTTTTAATCTGCAGCTCTCAGATTATGATCTGTAGTTTTAATCTGCAGCTCTCAGATTATGATCTGTAGTTTTAATCTGCAGCTCTCAGATTATGATCTGTAGTTTTAATCTGCAGCTCTCAGATTATGATCTGTAGTTTTAATCTGAGGACAGACAGTGCTGCATCGCGAACTGATCAGCTGATCAACACATTGCACTTCCTGTCACTATTTCATAATAAAATCAGCTCATCAGATAGGAGATCTATCAATAACAGAAGCCTTTGATCAGTGATCGGCTCACGTCTCAGGCGATTGATGACAACAGAAAAATGATCGATCGATAGATTTTCACCTGAACGAAACGTCACACACACGCAGTAGAAACAGTTTCTGGTTTAATTGTGGCGATTTTACATCAATAATCAATAATCAATAGATTATTTGATGTTTTTTTTCCTCGAGAGCACCTTGAAAAGTAACGCAGTAACGTGTCCTCGGAGTAATCAGATTACTCAGTGTTTACATGAACACACGAAGAAACGTGAGTTCTTCTTCTGTGGTTCTGTGTGTGTGTGTGTGTGTGTGTGTGTGTGTGTGTCGCTGACAGGTGATATGACACACATCAATCACACACCTGATCGCCGTCACAGGCTCATCAATAACTATTTATCAGCACCGGTACAGTCCTCCAGCTCCCGCTGCCGTTAACGGACACACACAGCGACCCCGCGGACCGAACTGAACCGAACTGAACCGAACTGATCCGAGCTCTGCTCGTGTTTCTGTCACACAGACACGGTGTGTGTGTGCGTGTGTGTGCGTGTGTGTGTGTGTGTGTGTGTTTGTTTACCTGTCCCGGTTCTTTCTGCCGTTAACGTTAAACTCAGACGGACACCAGCTGCTACTTCTTCTTCTGCTGCAGCACCTCTTCTTCTTCTGCTGTTTCTCTGGCGGATCACAGTCCTCCGTACAGGTGTTTGTCGCCACCTGCTGCACCGGAAGTGAAACATCAGGAATTCACACAATAAAAAATAAAAAATAAAATAAACCACAAACACAAACATCAGTTTCACTCCGACAATTTCAATGTGAATGAAACGTTTTAAAGGGGAACACCTCCGAAACTCACTCCTGCTCCTCTCTCTCCTCCTGCTCCTGCTCCTCCTCAGACCCGTGCCTGTACATCCCTCGGTTCGCTCACATGTTGGAGTTCGGGGTGAAAACTCATGAGGTTTCCATGACGGCTCTTCGTCTGGTCCAGAGGATGAAGAGGGACTGGATGCACACGGGACGCCGTCCATCTGGACTCTGTGGAGCAGGTACAACACGACCACCGTTACCACGGCAACAACAAACATCAACAGCCAAACATTTACTCTCCTCCTCTTCTTCCTCCTCCTCAGCTCTCCTGGTCGCAGCTCGGATGCACAAGTTTCGTCGTACGGTGAAGGATGTGATCAGTGTGGTGAAGGTCTGCCAGACCACCCTGAGGAAGAGGTGAGAGCCGGATCACAGTAGATCCCAGACTATTACAGTAGATCCCTGACTATTACAGTAGATCTCAGTTGATCACAGTAGATCTCTGACTGCCACAGTAGATCCCAGTATATTTCACTAGATCACCGTAGATTCCAGTAGGTTTTGGTATATTATAGTTGATCTCAGTAGATCATTGTAGATTACAAAAAAATCACAATCGATTACAGCAGATCCCAGAATATTACAGTGGATCCCAGAATATTACAGTGGATCCCAGAATATTACAGTGGATCCCAGTGTTCACAGTAGATCACATTATACCCCAGCTGACTGCAGTAGATTACAGTTTATCCCTGTAGTAGATTACAGAAGATCACATTGTTTTCCTGTACGTCAGTGTAGTAGATTAGAGTAGATCACAGTAAAACTCAGTAGATGACAGTAGATCATAGTAGATTACATCACATCCTAGTAATTACAGTATATCATTGTAGATTACTTTAAATTACAGTTGTTCGTGTAGATTATTATAGTTTATTATTGTAGATTACAGTTGGAGATCACAGTAGATCACAGTAGATTACATTAGATCATAGAAGATTGAGATAGATCACAGTAGATTATAATTGTAGATCATATTAGATCACAGTAGAACCAAGTAGAACAAAGTAGATCATAGTAGATCACCGTTGTAGATACCAGTAGATTACATTAGATAATGTGAGAGAACAATAGATCCCAGTAGATCCCAGCGTCCTGTCTCCCTCCCTGCAGACTGACAGAGTTCGAGGACACGCCCACCAGTCAGCTGACCATCGATGAGTTCATGAGGGTGGATCTGGAGCAGGAATGTGATCCGCCGTCGTTCACCGCCTCGCAGCACAAAGCCAAGATGCAGCAGGTAGATCCCTACTCTCTGATTGGCTGCAGAGATCAATAACCCAACCAATCACCTCACTGTCTGTCCTCTGTCCTCTGTCCTCTGCAGCTAGAACACGAGCTGGCCAGGAAGCTGGACGAGGTCGAAGGTCGGTCCCTAACTCAGCCCACTCTCAGGACACTAAAGGTGTCGTTTAGGACACTTCAGAAGACATTCAGAGGACTAACTTGTCCCACTTTGTCCCCTCAGGAGAGATCAGCTGCTACAAAGACGAGATTGAGACAGAGCTGGAGAAAAGCCGACCAAAACTCAGAGGAATCTACGCCGCCTACGCCAAAGAGATTGGTCTGTCCTCCTCACTGTCCTCCTCCTCAGGAGTCCTGGTCCTGATTCTGGTCCTGGTCTTGAGTCCGCGGAGTCTCGAACATCAATGTCCTCTGTGTTTTTTGGTTTCAGACCCCGAGGATGTCGAGATTTTGTCGTCCACCTCTGAGCCTGAGCCTCCGGAGGTCGACGACGCCGAGCTTCAAGCTGCCGCCCAGCACCTGACTCAGGACTTCCTGTGTCAGGTGATCCAGGAGGAGGAGGGGCGGGGCAAGAAGACAGAAGACAGTGAGCAGGAGGCGGGGCCAGACACGGAGGGTGCGGGCCATCAACGCCAGGCTGCACCTCTTGCTGCCATCCTGGGAAAACTGCCGAGCGCCGCCAGCCTCGGCCTCCAGCAGACCTTCCAGACCTTTAATGAGTCCGAGAGCGGCGAGAAACCAGACGGTACGTATGACATCATCATGGCATCATCATGACCTCATCATGAGCCATGGACAGGTGGTAAACAGGTGAGCTGCTCCTGTTTTCACAGACAAGCAGCCGGAGAGTGGCGAGCTGGACCTGAACGGCATCGACGACCAGGAGATCGAGAAGGTCAGTGACATCATCTACTCTCAGGTCAGGAAGTGATGTCATTCCACAGGAAGTGACATCACTGTTCTGTGATTCATTATCTATAGAAACAGAGGGTGCTTTTATTGTGAAAGGTTGTGTTTTTTGCTGCAGTACATCCTGAACGATCGGGAGGTTCAGGTGAAGACGGATCTGTGGATGAAACAGAACGCCGAGTACCTGAAGGAGCAGAAAGGTGAGGAGGAGGAGTCACCTTCATCACCTTCATCATCTTCATCACCTTCATCATCTTCATCACCTTCATCAGGGTTGTGTGTTTTTGACTGTGTGTGTGTGTGTGTGTGTGTGTGTGTGTGTCCTCAGAGAAAGAGGAGAGGATACAGAAGGAGAAGGAACAGGGGACGTATAAAGAGAAGGTGAGTGAACAACAGCAACTCCAGGATCATTAACCGTGGCCCCTGAGGGCCCCTGAGGGCCAGTGATGGCCCCTGAGGGCCAGTGATGGCCCCTGGTTGTGTCCCTATAGTAAAAGCTCAACTGTGTGTGCAGCCGAAGAAGTCGAAGAAGAAGAAGGAGCAGATCGAGGCGTCGACGGCGGGCGAGGCCATCGAGCGGATGCTGGAGAAGAAGAAGATCTCCAGTAAGATCAACTACGACGTCCTCCGAGACCTCAACAGCCGGGGGACAGGAAGTGGGGGGGGCAGCAGTCCCAGCAGAGCTTCCTCCAACACCGCCGTCCCCGCCACACGCAAACGACTCACCCGGCGACGCCGCAGGAAGGCCAGCGACACCAACCAAGACCTCGCCACTAACGCTAACATCATGGGGAAGAGGTACCATCACTCACCTGATCTATAATCCAAACGCTCTATAAAGCATACATTACCTATAATCCATACATTATCTATTTTCTACACAGTATTCTACACAGTAGTAAGAGCTATAAACTATAGGCTTAAATGTAGACATTATCAATATTCTATATATTATCTCTACATGATGTTTAATCTATACTTCACCTATAGTCTGTACATTATCTAACATCTATACATTCAGATTATAATCTGGAATCTAAATGTTCAAACGTCCAAATTATCATCTTTGACAAAATTTAATTATTTTGTCTCAGTCAAGCGTTGTTAGTTAAGTAGTTTGAAGAAGCAATCAATCAATCAGTCAATCAATCATCAATCAATCAGTCAATCAATCAATCCATCAGGAAAATGAATCAGTAATGTTTTCGTGATTTGAGTTAAATGTTTAATCTCTCGGTGAGCTGAAGACGTCGTTCTGCTCTCTGATCTGTCGTCAATCAATTATCAGGAAAAACACATCAATCAATAAAAGAATGTTTTCGCTGCAGGGTCCGCCTCCTCCTGTCGTCCACATCAAAGAAGAAGAAAACCGTCCAGGTGAGCGACCACGCCGACGCCCACCTGATGCCTCCCGCTGTACGTACAGAGTGTATGTGTGTGTGTGTGTGTGTGTGATTCTTTTAAACACTAACAAACGTCATCATTGAACTTTGACCTCTCAGGTAGAAAACCCCGTCACCATGACAACAGAAGTAACACCAGCGGCTGCACCTGAAGCACCACCAAAACCTGAACCAGCCACAAGCTCCGCCCCTGCTGCCCCCGCGGTGGCGGTGGAGGAGGAGGAGGAGGAGGGCGAGGAGGAGGAGGAGGAGGAGGTGGAGGAGGAGTGTGTCAGCGCTCTGCAGCTCGTAGGAGGTCAGTCCAGACTATTATTCTGAAAATCCACAGGAAGGAGAGGTCACAGGTCATGTGACCTTGGTCATGACCAGGTGTCCGTATGGTCATGGAAAACCTGGAAAAATCAAGGAATTTGAAAATCACCAAAATGTTTTCTTCAAAATCTAAAATTTCTTAAAAAATCACCAAATGTTTTTTGAAATGTCTCCAAAAATGTATTTATTTATTTTTCAAAAATCGTCAATAAAAACAAAAAAAGAATACGCTTTAATTAATAAACTAATGACGTCATAATTAAGAAGAACGAGGACCGGAAACATTAAGGTCATAAAGTCACTTTTATTCCGAAAGAGTTCGTTTCGACTGATTGATTGATTTTTTGATTGATCGATTTATTGACTAATTGATCGATTGACGGTGTTTTGCAGATTACGGCTGTGAGGCGGAGGAGGAGGAAGTCTTCTAGCTCCGCCCTGCTGACCTTTGACCTCCAGAGGTTAAACTCTCCGTCCGGACCGAGGCAGCTTCCCACTGAGACCGATTAATGTCGCAGTAATCAATACACAATATCACTGATCACTTGGACCAGTTAAACAATCATCGATTAGAAAGAGCAGCTTTTTAAAAAATTCGATGGAATTCAGAGGAAATCAAAATATTTTGTTTAACTTTTAACTGAATTGGTTTTTAATTGATCAGCGATCGATCAGATTGAACGGCTTTTATATCGTGTTTTCATGTTGTTTATATTGTAAAAAGAAAAGTAGCTTTTAGATGTTTGTGTAAATATGAAACATTCCTGTAAAATATGAAAACCAGCTGTTTAACTCTTTTTTCTCTCCTGTTTTGTTTGTAAATGAACGTGTTTGTGTATTTCAACTTTGTCGTTCCTGTAAACAAATCGATAAAAAAATCATGTTCCGAAAAAAAACAAAAAGCAACGACGACAGAATAAAGAGACAGTAGAAATAAAACTCAAACTTGTATTCTGCTCGTTATTATAATAATAATAATTATTATTATTAATAGTTTTTTTTCCAGGCCCTGCTTCCCCAACGGAAGGCGTGTCGGTGGGATTGAGGAAGTCTTCGAAGTATTCCTTCCACCGATCCACAACGTCCCGAGTCGAGGTCAGCAGTGCCCCGTCGCCACCATACACAGTGTTGACGGGGGTGGGCTCCTCTATCTCTGGGGCTGAGGTTACCGAGGTGGTCAAAAAGCTCCTCGGTGGCAGGGCCCCGGGGGTGGACGAGGTCCGCCCAGAGTTCCTCAAGGCCCTGGATGTTGTGGGGCTGTCGTGGCTGACACGACTCTGCAACATTGCGTGGACATCGGGGGCAGTGCCCTTGGACTGGCAGACTGGGGTGGTGGTCCCTCTTTTCAAGAAGGGGGACCGGAGGGTGTGTTCCAACTACAGGGGGATCACACTCCTCAGCCTCCCTGGTAAGGTCTATTCGGGGGTACTAGAGAGGAGGGTCCGCCGGATAGTCGAACCCTGGATTCAGGAGGAGCAATGCGGTTTTCGCCCCGGTCGTGGAACTGTGGACCAGCTCTGGACCCTTGGCAGGATCCTTGAGGGTGCTTGGGAGTTTGCCCAACCAGTCCACATGTGCTTTGTGGACTTGGAGAAGGCATTCGACCGTGTCCCTCGGGGAGTCCTGTGGGGGGTTCTCCGGGAATATGGGGTTTCGGACTCCCTGATACGGGCTGTCCGTTCCCTGTATGACCGGTGCCGGAGCTTGGTCCGCATTGCCGGCAGTAAGTCGAACTCGTTTCCGGTGAGGGTTGGACTCCGCCAGGGCTGCCCTTTGTCACCGATTCTGTTCATAACTTTTATGGACAGAATTTCTAGGAGCAGCCAGGGTGTTGAGGGGGTCCGGTTTGGTGACCTCAGGATTAGGTCTCTGCTCTTTGCAGATGATGTGGTCCTGTTGGCTTCATCGGGCCGCGACCTTCAGCTCTCACTGGATCGGTTCGCAGCCGAGTGTGAAGCGGCTGGAATGAGAATCAGCACCTCCAAATCCGAGACCATGGTTCTCAGCCGGAAAAGGGTGGCGTGCCCCCTCCGGATCGGGGATGAAGTCCTGCCCCAAGTGGAGGAGTTTAAGTACCTCGGGGTCTTGTTCACGAGTGAGGGAAGGATGGAACGGGAGATCGACAGGCGGATCGGTGCGGCGTCTGCAGTAATGCGGACTCTGCACCGGTCTGTCTTGGTGAAGAGGGAGCTGAGCCGAAAGGCAAAGCTCTCGATTTACCGGTCGATCTTCGTTCCTACCCTCACCTATGGTCACGAGCTTTGGGTAGTGACCGAAAGAACTAGATCGCGGGTACAAGCAGCCGAAATGAGTTTCCTCCGTAGGGTGGCTGGGCTCTCCCTTAGAGATAGGGTGAGAAGCTCGGTCATCCGGGAGGAGCTCGGAGTAGAGCCGCTGCTCCTCCGCATTGAGAAGAGCCAGATGAGGTGGCTCGGGCATCTAATTAGGATGCCTCCAGGACGCCTCCCTGGTGAGGTGTTCAGGGCACGTCCCACCGGTAGGAGGCCCCGGGGAAGACCCAGGACACGCTGGAGAGACTACGTCTCTCAGCTGGCCTGGGAACGCCTCGGGGTCCCCCGGGAAGAGCTGGATGAAGTGGCCGGGGAGAGGGAAGTCTGGGTTTCCCTGCTTAGGCTGCTGCCCCCGCGACCCAACCCCGGATAAGCGGAAGAAAATGGATGGATGGAGTTTTTTTTCTTCCTGTCCGGACGGCTCACTCTGTTGGTCCTGATGAGAGGAAGACAAACACACAGGAGGCCGCTGACGAGCATCGAGCTTTAACCCTTTCAAACCTGAAAACATTCGAAGAAGGTAACGAGCAACTTCAGAATAACTGACCCAGAAATGAGGAACAAAATCAAAAGTAAAAAGAAAAAAATACCACCCCATCAAAAACAAAAACACATCAAACAGAAAATGTTAAAAATTAATGAAATAAATGACCTTAAAAAAAAAGCTCAAAAATTATAATAATTCTGTCAAAAAAGTAATCTGTAACTATGACACTTTAAGAAATATCTCTCTGAAAAAAGATATTTAAAAATAATTTTCTAAAGTGATTTCTTGCAATTTGTGGAGCATTTCTTAGTTGCTTGTTGACTTTTTTCCATGTTTTTAAAATAAATCAATTTTCTCAGCGTTCAAAGGGTTAAATACAGAAGGTTAAAGGTGTGGGACGGCTCCTTTAATTCAGGTTAAACAGAGACCCGGCAGTCCTCCGGGAGGACACACAGGGTTCCTCTGGGCAGGTGTCCTGGTGAGCCTGTCAGACGAGCTGCAGGGCTCTGAGTCTCAGTATCCAAATGTCTGTTTGATGGCGTGGAAGTAGAAGCGCCTCCAGCCCTCCCGGGTGGCGTCCTCCTCGCCCACAGGGACGCCGCCGCACTCCATGGTCAGCTGCGTCTCGTCTCCTCGCTCCTCCAGCTCCAGCCTGACGGCGGCGTAGTGCTCTGAGGGAGAGACACACACGTGTCACACTGTCCACGCCAGCCTCACACATCATTCATGACATCACCGCAGAAAGACATACCGCTGGGCCACGTCCTGAACCGCCACCTCATCTCGATCCTCCGGTCCGGCACCTGCGGGGAGGAGCAGCCGTCTGGTTACCGTGGTGACTGAGAACTGAGCACTGATTGGCCGAGCAGCTGTGACCTCACCAGCTGTGTGAACTCTCCGCTGACGCTCCCGTCCAACATCTGGAACCTGCCGCCATGGCGCCCGTCCACCACCGCCGCCGAACGCGTGAACACCTGCACGAACTGCCGTCACGGAGAGCGTTACCTCAAGTACTGCAGTACTACTACAGCACTACAGCACTGCTACAACACTATAGTACTACTACAACATGACAGGACTACCACAACACTACAGTACTACTAAAGCACTACAGTACTGGAACAACAATACAGTACTACTAAAGCACTACAGTACTAGTCTGGTCTTTCTTGGTCTGTCTGGTTTTCTGGTCTCTAATGTCTCTCCTGGTCTGTCCTGATCTGGTCTGGTCTGTTTGGTCCATCTGGTCTTTCCTGGACTGTCCTGATCTGTCTGGTCTGTTTGGTCCATCTGGTCTTTCCTGGTCTGTCCTGATCCTGCATTGGTCTGCTCTGGTCTGTCCTGGTCTGATACCTCCTGGCTGATGAAGGTCCTGTAGATCTCGTCTGGTGTAGTCTGGAAGGTGTCCTGCAGGCTGAAGGTGCAGGTCGGGATACGAACACCTGCCGGGCAGGGGGCAGAGCCCGAGGAGGACTTGGGGGCGGGGCTTTTCTGTAGGAGAGCACAAAGATGTCAAAGGTCACTCCCTCACCTGACTCACCTGAGGGTCTGGATGTGTACCTGTGGTCTGCTGGTCTGGATCTGGGTCTTGGGGGTCTGGGTCTGAGGCGGTTTCGGCTGGTCGGCGGTGGGAAGAATCATACCCTGACTGAACTCTGTGAGATCAAAGTTCACTCGGATTACCGCGACATCATCCCTAATTGGTCAGTCCTGATGCATTCTGGGTAACATACCTGACTTCAGCTGGCGGACGTACTCGCCCAGAACCCGGCGCACCTCTTGGACCCCCGACCGCCTCATTAGGCCCAGGAGCGGCGTGTCGGGCTGGTCTTTACACAGAGACACCGAGATCTGCACAGAATCAACACGGGATCAACCCGAAATTAACACGGAATTAACACGGGATCAACCCGAAATTAACACGGAATTAACACGGGATCAACCCGAAATTAACACGGGATCAACCCGAAATTAACACGGAATTAACACGGGATCAACCCGAAATTAACACGGAATTAACACGGGATCAACCCGAAATTAACACGGGATCAACCCGAAATTAACACGGAATTAACACGGGATCAACCGCGGAATCACAGTTGTTTTTGGTTATTTTCAAAAAACTTTGCCTTGAAACCCCTCGAAAAGCAAAAATAATTTTAAAAAGCCAAAAAATCAGCAACATTTTTACATTTTAAAATAAAAGAAATAAAGAATCGACAAGAAAAATCACGTGTTCTTAAAAATTGCACAAAAAAAATAAAATTGCCAAAATATATTTATTTTAAAAAATAACCCAAAAATTTTAAAGACAAAAATTCAGCTAAATCTTTTCGCCAAAAATTGTAAAAGACTTTTAAATTTACAGAAGAATCGCTGAAAAAAAATCTAAAAAAGAAATTGCCGAACATTATAAGAAAAAAAAATCTTTCCTTTCAGTAAAAATTGCACCAAAAAGGGGGATCTTTTTCTTGAAACTTAAGACTTTTTCTTCTTCTAAGAAAAGAAAAATCAAAACACAAAAAGATGCTGACTCACGTCGAGGTCGTCCACGTCGTTCTCGTCCGACAGGTTGGACACGTCCACAGTCCCCCTGTACTTGACGCCGCCGCTGGACGTCCCTGCGGAGGACAGCAGTTATTGATCGTGTCTGTGTGAGTATTGATTTGTGACGTAATGTGTGACGTCGTCACCGACCCAGCCAGCTCGCCCTCAGCTGCCACTCGTAGAAGAAGAAGAGTTTTCCTTTGCGGTTGTTGATCGAAGCTTCGCCCTCCAGTTTGTTGACGTCGGTCAGCTGAGCGGAGCCCTCCGCGCCCTCCACGCGCACCGCCAGCAGCAGCTGCCGGAGGCGCTCCTCCGACCAGCCGCTTACATCCCGCTCCGTCCTGAGGAGGAGGAGCAGAAGGAAGAGGAGCAGCCAGGTGAGCCATCATGAGTAAAGCTACAGCCCCCCCCCCCCCGACATCACATCCTGTGGTCCAATCAGGACGCTTAAAGGAGAACCTTTAAAAATATCTGAACAGCTGAAGCAGGAGGATCATATAACACACACACACACACACACACACACACACACACACACACACACACACTGCAGTCCCAAAATAACACACACACACACACACACACACACACACACACACACACACACACACAGATTCTTCTGGACTCCTCTGATGTCAGAGCACTGATCTGATCCGCTGAGCTTATTATTAATATTATAAATAATCATCATCAACAATAATAATAATAATAATAATAATAATAATAATAATAATAATTAAAGTCACAGACCAGTGCCAGTTGTTGACGTTGGTGGCATCAGCTCTCTGTTCTACGATCCATCGAGGATCTCCTTCACCCCATTTAGCCATCAGAGTCACTGACTGAAGTACTGATTATTATACTGCAGTACTGTTACTGAAGTACTGTTACTGGTGATTATACTGAAGTACTGTTACTGCAGTATTTGCTGTACTTTTTCTCAGACAAAGTGTCTGTGAATGTCTCCTGAGAGTCTCTGAACCAAAGTGTGACTGTGACTCTTCACGTGAAACTTAAAACCAGACTCACAGTCACTTTATCCACTTCCTCTAAAGACTTTCAAAGTAAAACCACCAGCAAAGTTACGTGCTTCAATTAGCAATAAAACTTTTCCAGAGTTTGAGACAAATTAAAAATGATTTAAAAGCAAAACAAGTAGTGGTAATACAAAACAAAAGTACTACTACTACCACTACTACTACTAATTATAATAACAACAACAACAATACTGCTACTACTACCACTACCACTACTACTGCTGCCACTACTTTTACTCCTTTTACTACTACTACTACTACTATTACTACTACTACTACTACTAATAATAATAATAACAATAAAAAAATGAGACACAATACTAAACCTCTCAGATCCATAAAATATGTTTTATGTATTTGTCAGATTGGTTTTTTTTGTTTATACAATAATATAAAAGTAATATATAAAAGGTTTTTTTTTCATTTTAATTTAAATGTCATTCACATGTATCTTTGATAAAAATGATCTTTTATTTATTCTTATTAAAAGATCAAAGATTTTTCTGTTTTCATTTGTACTTGATCAAAACGTTTGTTTATATTAAACTTAAACTTTTTTAAAAAATCGGTGCTTTCGTCAATTCCGCTGTTTTCAGCTCCGTATCACTACAACTCCCAGCAGCCCCCGCGCGACCGGAAACTCTGAAGCCTCCGTCAGAGAAGAAGAGGAGCAGCTGCAGCTGAAGGTAAAAACAGCTGATCGATTCTGATCGACTGTCAGTTTTAAAACCGATAATTCTCTGATCGATACAAACGGTATGTGTCCGCGTACTCTGACGTCACTGTTCTCGCGGTTTGTCAACGTGCACCAAACCGTTAAATCCGGTTTAAACACTGACGTTTCTGTTAGCCTGCTAGCATGCTAACCAGCTTCCGGCTGTCATACAGACACAAAATATACAAAATATACACAAATATACAGAGAATACACGCAGAATATATACACAAAAACGCACAAAATACACGCAGAATACACAGAAAATACACACAAAAACACATACAAACAGCAATTACACATACAGTATGCATGCAAAATACACACAGAAAACACACTGAATACACAAAGAAAAGACTCAAAGTACATGCATAAAATACACACAAAAACACACAGCATACACTCACATTCACAGAGAATACACACAAAATACACATACAATACACAAAATAATACACACACACACACACACACACACAAACAAACACAATCTACCTTTTCATATCATCAAGATCAGTAATCTTATCCGTGTTCAGACCAACAGAAACCTCCACAAAATACACACAAATACACAGTAAATACACACAATACCTAGAGGACACCTGGTGGACAGGTGGAAAAAGTGACGGGTATATAAATGTGTCTTTATTGTTCCCGTTTTTGTGGACAGTTTAAATAAAGTTTGTGTCATGTGTCCAGATGATGAAATTTAAAGCGGACGAGGAGGATTACTGGAACACCTCCAAGTTTAAAGCCTTCACCTTCGACGATGATGACGACGAGTTAAGCAGGGTAAGACCCCAACCTGCACACCAAGAGGTGTGTCGGTGCACCTGTGTGACCTCCAGGTGTGTCAGTGCACCTGTGCGACCATCAGGTGTGTCAGTGCACCTGTGCGACCATCAGGTGTGTCAGTGCACCTGTGTGACCATCAGGTGTGTCAGTGCACCTGTGTGACCTCCAGGTGTGTCAGTGCACCTGTGTGACCTCCAGGTGTGTCAGTGCACCTGTGTGACCTCCAGGTGTGTCAGTGCACCTGTGTGACCATCAGGTGTGTCAGTGCACCTGTGTGACCTCCAGGTGTGTCAGTGCACCTGTGTGACCATCAGGTGTGTCAGTGCACCTGTGCGACCTCCAGGTGTGTCAGTGCACCTGTGCGACCATCAGGTGTCGGTGTAACTGTGTGATCTCTAGGCGTGTCAGTGTACCTGCGTGATCTCCAGGTGCACCTGTGTGACCTTCAGGTGTGTTGTTGACAGTTGAAGGAGTCAAAGCAGGCGGTAAACAGTATCCGGCAGTTTGTGGAGGATGACGATGACGAAGACGAGGTGGAGAAGGTCAGCTGGAGCGGAGAGCCCGTCGGGAGTAAGACATCATTGTTCACCTGTGGAGATCTCTGAGCTGTGATTGGCTGCAGCGTGTGGATCATTGTCCTGTGTCTCCTCAGGTATCTCCTGGTCGGTCAATGAGACGGCAGCATCCAGTCAGAGGACAGACAGAGAGCCCGCCTTCCCCAAAATCACCACGGAGACAACGACCATCAGCAGGAGTCATTCAGGATACTCTCTGAGCTCCCTGTTCAAAGGTGAGACATGTGGACAGAGAGGTGAGACAGGTGGACAGACAGCTGGACAGACAGGTGGACAGTCAGGTGGACAGACAGGTGGTGACTCGTGAACGGAAACAAACTTAATGTTGTTTTTTTCTCTTCAGGAAAAACTAAAGGAGGAAACTTCCAGTCATTCACTGAAAGTAAGTCTGACCAACACTCTGTATGAATGAGGGAGTCAGTCAGTGAGTCAGTCAGTGAGTCAGTTTGAGTCAGTCAGTGAGTCAGTTTGAGTCAGTCAGTTTGAGTCATACAGTGAGTCAGTTTGAGTCAGTCAGTTTGAGTCAGTCAGTTTGAGTCAGTCAGAGTCAGTCAGTGAGTCAGTCAGTGAGTCAGTTTGAGTCAGTCAGTGAGTCAGTTTGAGTCAGTCAGTGAGTCAGTTTGAGTCAGTCAGTGAGTCAGTTTGAGTCATACAGTGAGTCAGTTTGAGTCAGTCAGTGAGTCAGTCAGTTTGAGTCAGTCAGTGAGTCAGTCAGTGAGTCAGTCAGTGAGTCAGTTTGAGTCAGTCAGTGAGTAAGTTGGACTTATGTTGATATTTTTGTGTCGTAGCGTTCAGTGACTCCTCTGTCAGACTCTACGCTCCAGAACTTCGAAAACCCAAATCTGAATACAAGGTAATACATTTGAAGCCTGATAATCTGATTAAATCTGATACTCTGATTAGAGATTGATAATCTGATTTTAAACTGTGAAGCCGCCATTCAGATTTATTTTCTAGTGACCTAATGATGATGTCATCATGTGATGTCAGGATTATGTCAGCGATTGGTCGCCTGAGGAGACGGTCCAGAGGATGCAGCAGGGAAAGGTAACACACCTGTCTCTCTGTTCACCTGTCCCACTGTGTGTCTTTTTGTCCATCTGTCTGAGTGTCAGTGTGTACTTTCAGTGTAGTATGATCAGAGTGTAGTACTTCAGTTTACTTGTACTGTGTTTCAGGTTGTGACTCTGGAGAAGTTTCGGTCTCTTCAGGACAAACTGCTGCTGCTGGATTTCGCCGTCAGAGCTCATGATGGAAACGTCATCACTGCTGTAACTTTATTTACAATCTACCCGACAACAACAACATGATGTAAACTTTATCAACAACACGTCTGACAACACGCTTTACTTTCAGGTGTTAATCTACCTGAAGAGGACTCTAAGTAAAGGTAAGATCTGGCCCTGGATCACTCAGACCTCGTTCTGGATCAGTCAGAGTGGTCCTGGATAAGTGAGACCTGGTCCTGGATCAGTCAAACCTGGTCATGGATCAGTCAGACCTGGTCCTGGATCAATCAGACCTGGTCCTGAATTAGTCAGACGGGTCCTGGATCAGTTAGACTGGTCACCTGGTGTTTTTGACTCTTGGTGTGTCTGTGTTCAGAGGTTTTGTTTCGGGAGCTGGAGTCCAGGCAGACGGCTCTGAGACATTTCATCCAGTACCTGACTGAGACCAGAGACCAGAGACTGCTGCTGGAGCTGCTCAGGTACCTGACTCTGCAGACCTCCTGCACACTGGAGCACCACTACCAAAACCTCGTAACAGACGACGCCTCAGTCAGTGTTTCCGGCGGGACTACTGCACGTGACGTGTTTCGCTGCAGGGTTTAAAATCTCAGTGTCAGAAAACACAACAGTCCACACGTGTTTGTAGAATTTACCACAAACAGATAATCAGGGGCAACAACATTATAACAATATATCAGCTATCACAGAATCGCAATATCATGATAGCATCGTGACCAAATATCATGATTGTATTGTGAAAGTATCGTTATCATGGTATTGTGATGAGTGATGAGCATTGTATTGTAATGGTATAGTATCATGATAGTATGGCATCGTAATGGTATCGTGTTGTAATCGTACCATGCCACATTAGTATCATATTTTGGACCAAGTACGGTGACAGTATCATATTGTTGTCCAAATAATGTGATTGTATCATGATAGTATCATTTTCTAATAGTAGTGTATTTTCATAGTGTTGTATTGTTATAGTATCATATTGGGCAGTATCGTTTCATGATAGTATTGTATTGCGGACCAAGTATCGTGATAGTACTATTATTGTGGGACAAGTATTGTAATGGTATTGTTATTGTGGGCCAAATATCGTGATCTTATGGTAATATCTTATTGTGATTGTATTGTGTCAGGATAGTATCATGTCATTAAAGTATTGTATTATGACAGTACCATGTTGTGATAGTATCATATTTCAGGCCAAGTATCACAATAGTTTTGTAGCGTTGGCCAAATATCATGATAGTAACTTATTATGATAGTATTTCATCACAGTCGTATTGTAATGTGATAGTATTATTGGGTGATAGTTTCGTGTTGTTATAGTATTGTGACGTGGTAGTACCATATTGTGATAGCATCATATTGTTGACTACATATCATGATCATATTGTGATAGTATCATTAAAGTGGGACAAGCAGCGTCATAGTAGTGTATCATGAGCCAAATATCATGATCATACCATGGTAATATCTTATTGTGATAGAATGGTATGAGCATTGCGATAGGATTGTTATTGTGGAACACAAATCACGATAGTACTGTATTGTGAGAATATGGTATCATGATAGTATAATATTGTGATAGTATAATATTGTGATAGTATAATATCGTGATAGTATCGAATCTAAATGGTATCATATCTTGATAGTATCATATCGTGTTAGTACTGTGTTGTGATAGCACAGTATTGTGATAATGCATAGCGACATTATCGTATCGTGATAGTATGATATTATTATTACCCCTGTGATTCCCACTCCTAATATTTACCTGACATTTTGTTCTCTTGCTGTCGTCCTCAGAGCTCTGGGAAGGACGGAGGACGCAGCGGTACGTTCACACACACATTAACACACCTGCAGAACACATCAGAGGTACAGATCAGACCAACAAGGAGCTGACATCATTTCCTGTCTGTTTCCATGGCAACAGCTGCTGCAGTATAAAGAACACCTGAGCATTGCAGATGAAAACAAGAGGCGGGACTTCCTGAAGAGCTGCCTCAGGTGAGTGAGTCCTGCAACCTGATGGACTTTACTCGCTGTGACTGGTGTACTAATACTGTGACTTGGTGGAGTTCACTCTCTGTGACTTGTGTACAAATACTGTGACCTGGTGGAGTTTACTCGCTGTGACTCATGTACTAATACTGTGACCTGGTGGGGTTTACTTACTGTGACCCGTTGTTTGTTTCCAGTCTTCCGTTTTCTCCGGAGGACTCGGCTCACGTTCAGGATCACTACACTCTGCTGGAGAGACAGATCATCATCGAGGTCAGTCTGAACCTCTTGTCTTACATTCCACTTATCCCAGTGTCCCAGAATAAGCCGTCCCACTGTTCTCCAGTCTAATCCCAGTCCCTTTGCCTTGTTGCCAGGCAACCGACCGGCAGGCGGAGCGCGGGGGGAAGGTGGAAATCTTCCAGAAGTTTCCCAGAAGAGCTTCGATCCTCAACATGCCTCTGATCACCACACTGTACTACTGCTGCTTCTACCACTACCCCGAGTCCGAGGTCAGTTTAACTAAAGACTGAGTTTAACTAAACTAGACCAAGCTTAACTATACCAGACTGAGTTTAACTAAACTAGACTGAGCTTAATAAAAGACTGAGTTTAACTAAAGACTAAGTTTGTCTAAACCAGACTGAGTTTTGTAAACTAGACTCAGCTTAACTAAACCAGACTGAGTTAACTAAAGACTGAGTTTGTCTAAATCAGACTCAGTTTTATAAACTAGACTGAGGTTAATTAATCCAGACCGAGTTTAACCAAAACAAAATTAGGTTAACAAAACTATACTGGGTTTAACAGAAAACTGAGTTTAATAAACCAGATTAAGTTTAACTGAACTAGACTGAGTTTAACTAAACTAGACTGTGTTTAATTAAACCAGACTGAGTTTAACCAAACCAGATTAAGTTTAACCAAACCAGATTGAGTTTAATAAGACTATGTTTATCTAAACTTTAACTTAATTTAACTAAACTAAAGTGAGGCTAGTCTGAGTTAAACCAGATTAGTTAAACTATTAGTTAAACCAAATTAGATGAAACAGATTAGTTGAACTAGATCAGTTGATTAGATGAATCAGATTAGTTTAACCAGATGAGTATCACCAGATAAATTGAAATGGATCAGTTGAACCAGATTATTTGGACCACATTAGATAAACCAGATTAACTGAACCTTATCCGTCTATCAGGATCACTCTAACCTAATCTTTGTCTGCAGGGAACCTACAGCAGCCCGCTGAACATCCGTCAGACCTTCAAGGTGAGAAGGTGTTGAATTGTATTACGGGTGAACTTTGTGTCCTCGGCCTCTGATTTCATTGACCTTTGACCTCAGATTTCGGAGAAGCAGTACTTTGTGACGGCGTTGGCGGCGCGAGCAAAGCTGAAGGCGTGGTCGGATGTTGACGCTCTGTTCACCAGCAGGAACTGGCTCGGCTTCACCAGGAAGAAATCACCGCTCAGCTTCCAACGAGTCGTTGACATCCTGCAGAAAAACTCTGCCCCCACACAGGTGAGGTGGGCGGGGCGAAAAGGACATCACAACCAATTAAAATTAGAACAGATGTTGTCAGGTGTTTAAATTGATTTACAGGCGTTTTCATTGACTGAAAGGTGTTTTAATTGACTGACAGGTGTATTAATTAATTTACAGGTGTGTTAATTGACTGATGGGAGTATTAATTAATTTAGAGGTGTGTTAATTGGCTGGCAAGTGTGATATTGGACTGACAGGTGTATTAATTAATTTACAGTTGTGCACTGATTTACAGGTGTATTAATTGGTTTACAGATGTACTCACTGACTTACAGGTGTGTAATAATGGTGTAATAATAAGGTGTGTTAATTGACTGACAGGTATGTTAAATGACTCACAGGTGCTGCAGGACTACGTGGCGCTGGTCGATGATGCTGAGCTGAGGATCTCTTTGGCCCAGAAACATAAATGTCATGACATTGTCATCAATGTGAGCCTGTTTACAATAATTCTGCCCTCTGATTGGATAATATGGTATTGATGATGTAAAGTCACAGTGACTATGTGTCTCTGGCCAATCAGACATACCGGGACCTGAAGGACAGGCAGCAGTTGCTAGGATACCGGGGTAAAGTGGAGCGAGGGTCGGCGGAGGAGAGGAAGATCGACGAGCTGCTAAATAACCAGGTGAGTAGGAGGAGGAGGAGGATTCATCTTCATCATCTTCATCATGTGACCTGATGACTCATGTCTTTTTTCCTCTTTCAGCAAATCCGGTGGAAGAACTGATCGTTTGATCTAAAGACTTTTACTTTGAAAGGCTGTTTCCTGCATGGAGACGTCAGCTGTTACCATGACAACAGCAACGTCCAGTAAGACGACATCTGCTTTATTGTCATTGGTCCCAGAGAGGAGCGCGCTTTGTCTCCGCCCACAGAACTCTGGGTGGGCGGGGTTTATTTTTCTGCAGAGTAGTTGTCCAGATCTCGAGGAATTGTTGCAGAGTCACTGTCGAGTCATTGTTGAAATCTCGCGCGCTTATTGCTGAGTCATCGCCGAATTATTTCGGTGTCACTGTTGAGTTGTCGATGAGATCTCGCCAAGTGATTGATGAGTCATTGCTGTAATTTGCCATGTCATCACAGAGTCACGTGATTCATTGTTAATGCACTGCTTCTACATTCCTAAAAAAATAAAATAATTTAAAAATGTGAATCGAGTCTTGTGCTCGAGAAGGAGTGACGGGATGAAGAAAGGAGAAGGAGAGGAGGAGGACGAGAGAAGGACGAAATGAGGAGAAGGAGGAAATGTAATGAAGGAGAGGTGAAAAATAAGAAGAGGAGAAATGAGGTGAAGAAGAGGATAAAGACGAGATGAACTTGAAGAACTTGATTGCTCTTGTTAAAGTTGGCGCTGCTCCCACCGAGGCTGATCTGGACTCCACTATCCTGGCTCACCAAACTGACCAGACTCACCAAACTGACCAGGCCCACCAGACTGACCAGGCCCACCAGACTGACCAGGCCCACGCTGAAGACCTCTGGCAGCAGCAGGAAGTGAAACCCAAGACGATGTCTGAGTCTGCCTTCACACCAAACCTGAAAATCCACGGCTCCACTCTCAACCAGGAGTCCTGGTCCATCGTATGTAGGACTATCAGGGGGAGGTCTCCACCCTGTGAAATCCAGACCACCAACCGATTCAGCATCCTGGATGAACAGGACTGACCCTCGCTGACAGAAAACACTCCTCTGCGCTGCCGCTGCGTGCGCCGGTCCCCCCGGCTCCGGGGCTCTGTCAAAGCCGACATGTGGCTCCCCGGACCGCGAAGTCCTCCTCACCCTGTGACTGCAGGTGACTCCATCCTTACAAACGCTCAAAAAAAGTGCCGTAACTCGTTGCATACCGGGTGCTAAAAGTTGCTGAGTCATCCTACAGATCCCATAATATCCACAACGTCACAGAGCAGCAGTCTGAAGTCTGAAAAGAGGATTTTAACCGTCTGTTCAACGCGCTAAAACATGTGGAACGTCCACCTTCACTTCCGGTCCTGCGAGCGTTTCACACAACTTTTCCGTCCCCGGCGTCCGTCCCCGGCGTCCGTCCCCGGCGTCCGTCCCCGGCGTCCGTCCCCGGCGTCCGTCCCCGGCGTCCGTCCCCGGCACCTTCAGCAGACAGTGTCCTCATCAGTCTCGCGCTACACACCTGACACTAACTGCACTTCTTCATCCTCCCGGAGCCTCTCACCTGCTGTCAGGACCAACAGCTCCCCCTGCTGCCCAAACAAACACGGTCACCCCGCACAGAACCACGCATCAGTCAGAACCACGCATCAGTCAGAACCACGCATCAGTCAGAACCACGCATCAGTCAGAACCACGCATCAGTCAGAACCACGCATCAGTCAGAACCACGCATCAAACCGCCTTCTGTGTTTCATTTCCTCAGTACCTGCCGGATTCAAAATCATTTAATTCCAGTAAAACCAGTTGTGATCCCCATCACTTCAGATATTTCAAATGTCGCCGTTAACCCGTTAGATCTCACTCTAAATACAGAAAAGGCCTGTGTCTGATGCATTTACGTGTCAGAAGCTTATTACAAAAATAATAAAAAATAAAAACGGACCGCGTGATGTTTTAATATCTCAGTCTGAACCTGATCGCGTCAGCGGCGCAGGCGCAGTGACCGGGAGGGCGGAGGAGGTGAAGGAGAGGAGGAGAAGAGGAGGAGGTGAAGGAGGCTGTCTGTGACAAATCCACATCCACAGCTGCTGTTTCAAGTTCTCTCACTTTCCAAATTATTTGATTTTATTGCTCTGAAGGTTGAACTTGGTCACAATAATAATAATAATCCCCTCATAGCTGCAGGTGACAGAAGTGACAGAAGTCACCTGCAGCTATCCTCTGAGATCGTCATCTGTGTGTGTGTGTGTGTGTGTATATACACACACAGTATATATATGGACTTCCTTTTGAGAACACTGAAGACTAAGGGAGCCAATGAGCAGCCGGCCTGGTCTGCACACATGTATATAACATGTATGTAACATGTATACACACGTATATAACATGTATGTAACATGTATACACACGTATATAACATGTATGTAACATGTATACACACGTATATAACATGTATGTAACATGTATACACACGTATATAACATGTATGTAACATGTGTAACATGTATGTATGTATTTTTATGACGGTATTTAAGGTAAATGTCACAAAAACATTTTAATGTACAGTTTGTAAAAAAATGTCAGAGCGTACTACACAACGCAGTGTGTACATAAACACAACACACACACACACACACACACACACAAGACGACGCACATACAATACACTGCGTACAGAAACACAATATAGCTGCAACCCCCAGGACCAAAAGAAAAAGAGGAGAGGAGAGGATAGGAGAGGAGGAGGTGAAGGAGAGGAGGAGAAGAGGAGGAGGTGGAGGAGAGGAGGAGAAGAGGAGGAGGTGAAGGAGGTGAAGGAGAAGAGGAGAGGAGGAGGAGGTGAAGGAGAGGAGGAGAAGAGGAAGAGGGTGAAGGGGAGGAGGAGAAGAGGAGGAGGTGGAGGAGAGGAGGAGAAGAGGAGGAGGTGAAGGAGGTGAAGGAGAAGAGGAGAGGAGGAGGAGGTGAAGGAGAGGAGGAGAAGAGGAAGAGGGTGAAGGGGAGGTGCTGCAGTAACAAAGGAGGCCTCCAGATGGCGGCAGCTTCTTTGAACTTTTCTAAATGTTTGTCAGTGACGTCACTCAGTGATTGACTATTGTTTTGTTTGTTTGTTTTTTGTTTTTGTTTTTTCACAATAAAAGCCGCTTCCTGTTGCTTTGTTGGGATGAATAAATGAAGATGATGAAACGATGAAGATGAAATGATGAATTAAAGATGGAGGATGAATAAATGATGCGGTCACGTGACCCGCAGCAGGACGCCGCCTCGCTTCAGTCAGACCCGTCAGACCGCACGAGGACACACGCGGAGGATGCACGAGAGCCGGTGAGTTTTTAATTTAACTCGAATAATCCTGAAATGACGATCGGTGTCAAACAAACAGCTGATTTAACTCAAAGTTAGTTGAGTTTTAAATTTTAAAAATAATATTACTGTAATAATGTTACTGTAACACAGACTCGCACACAGGAGTTAAAATATCGATATTAGTGTATTAATACTCCGCCGTCAGAGGACGATCAGAGGAGATTATATTAATATCAATAACAGCTCCACTCGTGTTCACTCATTGATCTGATGCTCTGAGAATATTTCTGCCATATTTGTATTTTCATCAGTTTGACCTGCAGAGTCTCATCAACGGCCATTATTAATTATCAATAAATCAGATCCTCCAACATTGAGTTTAGCAGTATAATATAACAGTATAATAATAATAATAAGGATAACAATAACAAAGACAGACAGCAGTGCAATATGAAACAATATGCTGTATGTTATAATAAATGTTATAGATTGTCTGATCAGTATTTATGATCAGTTATTAACCATTAATTGTTTTTAAGACAAAGAGCAGTAAAACACAGAAACACAATCAGGAGCTATTAATAAAAAATAATTTCTATAATATTTAATATATCCAGAGAATAGATACATTTTACTGTGATAATTGGAATTTAATCTATTTTAATAAAGATAATAATGTTAATATTAATAAAAATGATGATGATGATAATAATAATAATAGTCATAATAATAATATCTGTAGCAGCTGTTCTATCAGTTCATTTCCTGTCTTTTCTTAGTTCTTAAAGTGTTTTATATAATATTTGTTCCTTTAGACAAACATAACCTGTCAGATCAATAATCGTCCTGTGAAGAAGATCAATTATAATATTCACGTGTTTAAATTGCAGAACAGCAATATTGCTTCAATAAAATATTCAGTTCAGATTAATGTTTGTTTTTTTCTGAGGTCATCAATATTTAATTCATGTCAGTAAAAAAGAGGTCAATAATCAATAATTCATCTCAGCCCCGCCCACCTCACACAGTCCGAGCAGCTGATTGGATGCTGCTGTCGCTCACATGATGACATCATCACTCGTTTGTTTTTGTTCAAATTTAATTATTGATCATCACTGGAGCAGAGGAACAGTGAGGTAACGAGCCAATCAGAGGTCAGAGAGTAACGAGCCAATCAGAGGTCAGAGAGTAACGAGCCAATCAGAGGTCAGAGAGTAACGAGCCAATCAGAGGTCAGAGTGTAACGAGCCAATCAGAGGTCAGAGTGTAACGAGCCAATCAGAGGTCAGAGTGTAACGAGCCAATTAGAGCACAGCTGCTGTTTCCAGCAAACAAAGAACATCAGAGAGCATGATGGGAGATCAGTTATATATTTGATATATATAACCTGACAACACACAAATATAAATATAGTTATAGATATATAGATTAAGATTAGGTATAGATATAGATATAGATATAGATAGAAATAAAGTGTATAGTTGCTGACTCTGACCTCCTGATCTAATAGGGTTTTCTACTTGATACCTGTTGGGTTTGTGTCATCTTAAATTGTATTTGATTTTTGTTTTTGTTTCTTTGTTTGTTTTTGTTTTTGTTTTGTTTTGTTTTGTTTTTTGTCGTCTTAATTTTCATTTATTTTTTTGTGTGTTTGGTTGGTTTTTAGTTGCTGCAGTTGTCATTTTTTTCATTGTCTTTTTTGTTTGTTTTCTCGTTGTCAGTTTTTTGTCTTCTTAATTGTTATTTTGTTTTTTGAGGTTGTTGTTTTGTTTTTGTTGTCTGGTTTTTATATTATTTTTTCATTTGTTTTTTTTGTTTGTTTTTGTATTTAGATTTTTGTTTGTCTGTTTTTTGTCTGTTTATTTATTTATTTATTTATTTAGTTTGTTGCTTTTTGTCCTGTTTGTTTTTACTTATTTAATTTTTTGTATTTTTAATTGTTAAAAAAATGTTGTCTGTTTTTATCTTGTTTCTCTTTTTTCATTTTGTTTTGTTTTTTGTCTGCTTTTTGTCGTTGCTGCCTCTTTATTTGTTTTTGTCATATTTGGTTTTGTTTAATTTTTTTGTTACTTTTGTTCTCTGTTTTGTCTGATCGGGCTCATGTTGTATAATTTCTGCTGAAAATGAGGAATTTCCAAAATCTCAGACTGTGAAGATCAAATATGAGACTGAAACCGGAGACATGACTTCTCACTCAGAAGCACAAACGTTATTGTGGCGGGGTTTTCCTGTCGGCTGTCAGACAGGAAACTGAAACGCTGATGATGAATTTCCATCAGATCATCTGTAGCAAACGAAGTATTCAGATCCTTACCTGCAGTAAAAATACTAATACTATACTGTAAAATATACAATGTTACATGTAAGTCCTGCTTTAAAAAATGTCACTTCAGTCAGAGGTAGTTATATACAAGAAAATATACTTTTAAAAAGCATAATAAACAGTACCAAAAAACAACCCCCCAAAATAAAAAGATTTTTAAAAAAAACAACAACAAAGTTTGAAATGAATTTTAAAAAATTACACACCCTCAAAACTCAAAATTATTTAAAGGAAAAACGACATGAAAAGAAAATACTCCGGTAAAGTAAAAATACCTTAGATGTGTACTTTAGTGCAGTATTTGAATAAATGTATTCAGTGACTCACCAGGGCCGCAGGTCACGATGCGCCTTTATTTTCTCGTCTGCGACAGGAAGTCCTCTGATGATGCAGACTGACGATCTTTAATTTCAGGTCAGGTCTCATGATGGCGATGGTCGTCCAGACGATGATGTGGCGTTTGCCTCTCACCTCTGATTGGTCATCTCTCCCCGCAGATATGCACGAGACGCCGGTGACCGAGACGCTTCCTCTGACCAATGGCACGGGTTTTAGGCCATGCGAGCCTCCGTACGAGGAGGGCCGGCTGCCGCTGGTGCTGCTGTACAGCGGCGTGCTGGCAGTGGGGCTGCCCGCCAACTTGCTGACTGTCTACCTCACCTGGCTGCAGGTGAGCAGGAAGAACGTGCTGGGCGTGTACCTGTGGAGCCTGTCGCTGTGTGACCTCACCTACCTCGGCACGCTGCCGCTGTGGGCGCACTACGTCGGCAGCGGTCACTTGTGGCCGTGGAGTTCAGCGGCGTGCAAGCTGACGGGCTACGTCTTCTTCAACAACATGTACATTAGCATCTTCCTGCTCTGCTGCATCTCCTGCGACCGCTACGTCGCCGTCGTCTACAGCATTGAATCCCGCGGCCTCCGCCGCCAGCGCCTCGCCGTCTTTGTCGCCCTCACCATCGTGCTGGTGGTCGCTGTTGGTCACATTCCCGTCTTCACTATGAGGGAGGGCGACGTCGCCGAGGGCCGCCGCCACTGCTTCGAGCCGAGTCAGAGCAGCGCCACGGTGACAGGCTTCAACTACGCCCGCTTCGTGGTCGGCTTCCTGATTCCGCTGCTGGTGCTGGTGGCGACCAACCGCGGCATCCTGGCCAACGTGCGGCGCAGCACCGGGCTGCGGCGGGAGCAGAAGGAGCGCGTCCGCTGGTTGGCGGTGGCTGTGGTGGTGCTGTTCCTGGTCTGTTTCGCCCCGTATCACGCCATCCTGCTGGTCCGCGCTGTCATCTACCACTTCCCCCAGCTGGAGGACGGCACCTGTCTGTTCGAGCGGACCATGTACACACCATACACCATCTCGCTCGGCCTGTCCACCGTCAACAGCGCCGTCAACCCCATCCTCTACGTCCTGTCCAGCGACAACATCCGCAAAGAGCTAAGACGAGGCCTCGCGCAGCTCTGCCGCCGGCCGCACCTCAGACCTCCATCCAGCAGCAGCCACAACAAGACTCCACCCACCAGGGACTCTTCACAGACTCCACCCACCAGGGACTCTTCACAGACTCCACCCACCAGGGACTCTTCACAGACTCCACCCACCAGGGACTCTTCACAGACTCCACCCACCAGGGACTCTTCACAGACTCCACCCACCAGGGACTCTTCACAGACTCCACCCACCAGGGACTCTTCACAGACCCCGACTACCATTTGCTCCTCACAGACCCCGCTCAACAGGGACTCTCCACAAACCCCGCCCACCATTTGCTCCTCACAGACCCCGCCCACAAGGAACTCCTCAGAGCTGAACATTCTGACTGAGGCCGAGAGACCACATGGAGAAAAACCACCAGGGAGTTGACCAACATCAGCTGGACTTCCTGGTTTCTGATGGTCTCTGATGGACTTTGATGATTTCTGATTAACTTTGATGGTCTCTGATGGACTTCGATGATCTCTGATGGATTTTGATGGACCTTGGTGGTCTCTGATGTACTCTGATGGACTCTGATTGTTTCTGATGGAGTTTGATGGACCCTGTTAGACTCTAGCGGTATCTTGTATGAAGATCGGTGGACCTGAACATGTCTGGAGGAGATCAGGTTGATCTGGACCAATCAGGATGAGACGGATCAATGAAGTTTATAAACTGAGTTTCAGATTAAGTAAAGAATAAAAGACTGTTTCTTGTTTTTCTACTTTCGTGTTAAAGTTCACTTCCTGTCTGTAAATAAAATGTAATCAGACTCCAGGAGCTCAGACTGTTTTTTCTAAACATCTGTCCTTCGATGGTCGACTCGCGTCCCCCATAGTGTGTGTGTGACCAAATGCTTTCCCTCCGGTGGCACTGCCTCGTTATTGTGTCTGGAATTAAATGTTGTCTTTTTTATGGCTGCAGCATTGGTGAAGAGCCCCGTACGAATTTTTTACTTTGTGGGAAAATAAAAGTTCATCTTGAATCTTAAATCTTGAATCTCTTGAATCTCCAGTGACGCCTGTGGTGTCCTCTGGTGTGTCCTCTGTGGTGTCCTCTGTGGTGTCCTCTGGGGTGTCCTCTGTGGTGTCCTCTGGGGTGTCCTCTGGGGTGTCCTCTGTGGTGTCCTCTGGGGTGTCCTCTGGGGTGTCCTCTGGGGTGTCCCCCAGGGTTCTGTGTTTGGTCCCCTTCTCTACATGTCACCATGTGGCTGTGGCTTCACATTCACACACACTGAATGTGTGTGTGAATGTAATTAGATAATTAGAGAAGCTGTTTACATCTGGAGGTTGATGAGTCAGCCCAGACTGCCTCACAGCCCCGCCCACTAATCTTTGACTCCGCCCTCTTCTTCCTCAACCACATCACCAAGACAACCTCCATCACCTCGACATCATCTCCAAACCTCTATGTCATCTCCGACCCTCTACATCATCCCCAAACCTCCACATCATCTCAGACCCTGTACGTCATCTCCGACGCTCTTCATCACCTCCGACCCTCTTTCTTCAATTTTCAGATCACTTTCTTATCAACTTTTCTCATTCTGTTTTTTCTGTGTTTTTGAGAGAAATTCACCCAGTTTTCAGTTTAAATGCTCGTGAAAAGCGTCTGAACAGAAGGAAGCAGATGTGAATCCACCCTCTGGTCACTCTGCCCGCTGATATCCGAAACGCTCCATCTCTGGACACGTTTAAAAAATTCCTCAAGCACCAACTACTCACCAAAGCATACAATATTCCCTAAACAACCACCCTTTTAGTTAGTTCATCCATGTCTTATGTCACAATGCATCCATGAAAGGCGCTATGAGCTATAAGCTATTATTATTATTATTATTATTATTATTATTAGCATTAAAGGGTTAAGGACAGACTGTGGGGGGAAAGATGATCTCGGCCGTGTTTGTGTTTTCTGACGGTTTATCGTCGACTGATGAAGAGTTTCTGTAACTCTGATTGTTAAGATAAATCTGGACACCGGCTGGCTCTTTGTTCTCAGATCTGACGGGGTTAATTTCTTCTACACCACCGCTGACCTCATCACCTCTTCTTCTTTCCCTGAAATCCCTCCCACATTAATTACATCATAGTGACATCATCAGGAGCATCGTCACGTAGACTCACTCAGCCGCACCGCAGTTTGTTGCAGATGTTTCAAACCAAAAAAAAAAAATCAGACTGAAATGTCTCCGACAAACCGTTTCCATGGCGACGTGTGAGGATGTGTGAAGAGTGTCAAGATGTTACCACAGACAAGAAGTGACACTGCAGGGACCTTTTGTGTGTGTGTGAATGTGAGTGTGTCAGTGTGTGTGTGGGTGTGTGTGGGTGTGGGTGTGTGTGCACCTGAGTGTGTGCGTGGTTGTGTGTGAGTGTGTCCGTGTGTGTGGGTGAGTAAATGTGAACACTGACAGGAAGATGTAGAAACAGGAAGTTAGTCAATCTATGAGACATCTCTGAGGATTCATCAGTTCCTTTTCGATCAGAAACAAACCCATAAAACTGCAGTCAAGACTAAATAATAATAATAATAATAATAATAATAATGATGATGATGATAATAATAATAATAATAATAATAATAATAATAATAATAATAATAATGATGATGATGA